>NW_027189172.1:911692-945744 GCF_040958095.1 Procambarus clarkii
ACACCATTGCTGAGTGCCACTATGAGAAACTTAAAAAACAGTTCCCAAAGCTTAAGAACTATAATGGCAAATGCACTGCCTATGCTTCAAAGGTAGCCTTGCCAGTGATTGGAACTTTCACTGCAGAGATTAAGTCAAAGAGTGCAATGCTCACTACTACATTCCATGTTGTTAGGAATGCAAAGGAGTCTCTACTCAGTTACAAGACTTCAACCAAATTGGGGCTACTTCAGCTTTCTAATGCTGTAGCAGTGGAATCTGCAAACAATGTTGATGCTGTTGTTGCTGAATTTTCTGATCGATTTAAATCCATAGGTTGTTATACTGATAGCAAAGTACATCTGCATATCAACCCAGATGTAATTCCAGTTGCCCAACCACATCGCCGACAACCATTCCATACTCGCAAGAAAGTCGATGCCGAACTGGATAGGCTGACGGAACTAGATGTCATTGAACCAGTAACAGGCCCAACACCATAGATAAGCCCAATTCTCACTCCACCAAAACCGAAGAATCCAGATGAGATACGCATTTGTGTAGACATGCGTGTTCCCAACAAGGCAATAATGCGTGAACGCCATCCTACACCGACTGTAGTTGATATGATTTACCGCTTGAATGGTGCAACTGTATTTAGCAAGTTAGATTTAAACAAGGGCTATCATCAGCTTGAACTTGATGATGAGAGTCGCTTCATCACAACGTTTACGACACATCGAGGTCTGTATAGGTACAAGCGCCTGAGTTTTGGTATCAACAGTGCTGCCGAGGTATTCCAGCACATCATCAGCCAGGTATTGCAAGATATACCTAATGCTGACAACATGTCTGATGACATCATTGTTTATGGCCGTACCCAAGCTGAACACGACAAAGCTCTTCGTGCAACATTGCAACGCTTACGAGAAAAGAATCTGACGCTAAGCCGAGCAAAGTGTGAGTTCAATCAACCTAAAATTGAATTCTTTGGACATGTACTTAGTGACAAAGGTCTGTCTCCAGATCCAAAGAAAGTTGCAGATATCAAGAATGCTGCACCTCCTTCAACGTCCACTGAAGTACATAGTTTTCTGGGAATGGCAAAACTACTGTTCTCGCTTCATTCCAGATTTTGCTACCATTACGAAGCCTCTACGTGAGCTCCTGAAGAAAAATGCATCATGGTACTGGAGCGATATCGAGCAAAATGCATTTGATGCTGTGAAAGATGCACTAGTAGATAATGCGACTGCTGCATTCTTTGATCCATCAATGGACCACTGAGTTAACGGTGGATGCTAGTCCTGTTGGTTTAGGTGCTGTTTTAGCCCAACACAAACCTGGTCAACCAGATTCCAGAGTTGTAATTGCCTAAGCCAGCCGTTTCTCACAGATGTTGAGCAACGATACAGTCAGACAGAGAAGGAAGCTCTTGCTCTTGTATGGGGCGGTGAACACTTCAATGTGTATCTGCTTGGTCCACCCTTCACCACGATAGTCACTGACCACAAACCGTTGGAGACCATCTTCAATAATCCAAAGTTCAAACCACCAGCTCGCATTCAGAGATGGGCTCTTCGTCTGCAACCATACACTTTACCGTGAAATACAAGCCGGGTGCAGGCAATCCCGCTGATTACATCAGTCGACATCCTGCCAACAGTTTCACCATCACCAAGCATCAGCAAGTTGCCGAGGAATATGTACACTCTGTAACCTGTGATGCAGTCCCCTAAGGTTCTCACTCTTGATGAAATCTGTACTGCAACCTAGAGGACCCAAGTCTGCAAGCAACAGTGGATGCATTGACTAAGAAAAAGTTTCCACGCATCCACCCTCAGGAGTTGACCAAGATGCATTCAAAGCACTTGAACGCATCCAGACAGAATTAAGTGCTACGCAACAACGCGACACCGTGCTGCGAGGTACTCGTATCAGTCATTCAAGCTGTTCTCCAGCAACGTGCTCTGAAGTTTGCACATCAAGGACACCAAGGTCTTGTTAGGACCAAACAGCTGCTACGAGAAAAGGTGTGGTTTCCTGGCATTGATCGTCAAGCAAAGGACATGCATGATGCCTGTGTCCCTTGCCAAGCTGCAGTGGATACTTCAAGACCAACACCTCTACAACCTTCACCACTACCTGCTGCACCATGGGCGGAAGTATCGATGACTTCTGCGGACCACTACCAACTGGAGAGTACTTGATGGTAGTCATTGATGATCACTCACGTTACCCAGAAGTAGAAATCATCACTTCCACATTTGCAAAGGCTGTCATCCCGAAACTCGACAAGATCTTTTCAAACTTTGGCATTCCTGAAGTTGTCAAGACGGACAATGGACCGCTATTCAATGGACAAGACTTTGTCAACTTTGCTGAGCATATTGAATTCAAACACCGCCGTGTGATGCCACTACATCCTCAAGCAAATGGAGAAGTTGAAAGATTCATGCAACCTCTCATGAAAGCGGTACGCTGTGCTCATAGCCGAAGGACGATCCTGGAAACAAGCTGTGGGTGCTTTTCTCAGGAACTGCCGTGCAACACCACATGGAACACTGGGCAAGTCGCCTGGTGAACTTTTATTTGGACGTCCTATGAGGATCTCACTATCTGTCATGCCAGCCGAGGTAACGGATAAACGTCTCGCTCAGAAGGATGCACTAGCCAAGGGCAAAATGAAAATTGCTCATGATCACGTGCAAAGGAACAATTCATAAAGGTTGGAGATACTGTTCTCGTTAAAAAGTAAAAAGAGGGAAAGCTAGATATGCCGTATGATACAAAACCATATAAAGTGATTAGTGTAAAAGGAACTATGGTAACAGCGAGTAATAGAGATCATAGTATAACACGTAATATGGCTTATTTCAAAGTGATTCCAACTAGTGTAGAAAATGATGAAGTGCAAAGTCGTGCAAAAGAAAAAGAAAAAATGAGTTATAACTCAATAAAGAATTCATCAAGGGATGTTCTTGTATTTAAGGACTCTCGTCTAAACGTCATGTTAAACGCCCTACACGATTTGATGATTAATTGTGTTCCTATGTAATGCAAAGTATTTATTTGTTATGCTGAACTAAATTTAATATTGTTTGAATAATGCAGATATCTCATTCAATATTTTGTCACTTTGTATTACAGTTTCTTTCATGTTTTGTTTAACATTCCATATGTATTTTTAACATTGAAATCCTTTGTGTTAAAGATTAAGTTGTTTAAATTCTTTGTGTGCTTAATTAATGTTAAATGTATGCAATATCTCTTGATATGTTAATAACTTACTTTGTGTCAGTAACTTTGCTTTGTGCTACAAGCATGGTAGACATCCTGTATTCATTATTTTTAAAGAAAAGGAGGGATGTCATGTTCACAGAAAATGGTACCATCCGTTTTCTATGTGCGGCGGAGCAGACGCCAGGGAAGGTAAACAGAAGCGTACAGGACGCTACCAGCTTGGAAGCTACTAGTCATGTAATTGTTTATAAGTATTAAAGTCAGTAACCAAGCAATGGATTTACATCAACCCTACAATCAGACTTCCTCAGTAACACACAAACACCACAGTTACCTCCCTGAGTTACCCAGGGAGGTAACCCAGGGAGGGAGGATGATGATTCAGGATCATCATCAATGAAATGGAAACGAAAAAGTCTCATACGATAGCTCAAGAAATGAGGTACAGTTATCTCGAGAAAATCTATAAAGAAGCCGGAAATGAGTCAGATCAAATCTACAGTGATGGGTCATCCAACCCTGTCAATGGCAGAGCTGGTGCAGCATACACTGTATTTAGGAATAATGCCTTTCAACACAGAAAAGAAGGAAAAGCGCGTATTGAGAACTATGCCTCATCAACACAAGCAGAGCAAACTGCCATTGTTATGGCATTAATATTCCTTGAACGAAGCACTAACGGTGCAGTGATCTGCACTGATTCTAAGCCGCTGAAATACAGCGGTTTTAAATTCATGGGGATGGGACTGTTAGTAAAGAAGTAACAGGTGGTAATGAAAGGCGAGGAACGGGAGCTGGAACTCGGTAACTTAATTTTATTTTATTACTACGGGCGAAATAACTTTGTTTTACATTTGAGGGAAATTGATCAGTTAATAGCGAAACTACACTTATAAACGTATAGAGCCAGGTCCAAGAGCTAACTAATGATGAACTTTTAAAAAATATCTTTTGTAGAGAACGGAGGGTGATGTAAGGAGAGGGGGATAAGAGAAGGAGGATAGGTATTCTTAAGGGCGACGATAAGGATGCGGGGAAGGGAGGAGAGCGGATGGGTGGGTGGGTGATTAGACACCTGATGGGATAGGCTTGGGGGAGCCTACCGAGGGTGAGAGAGAAGTAGGGTGGGCGTTTACGGCGGAAACACCTGCTTGGGGCGACGGTAAGGTAAGATAGCGCTTAGGGGAAAGGGGTAAAATTAGCGACGTCTGCCTTTCTTTACTTACTTATGAACAAGTATATCTTCAATATAAGAATTTGATATCTATTGATATCTAGATATTGAATTTGAATTTGATAATTTGGATTTGATAAAAAATATCTGTTTATGACTGTAGAGTTTATTGTCAGTATGACGGAAGAGGACTTTGTCCCCCACGCTGTGTGGGCAGCGTATTGGGGTTAGTTGTGTGGGCAGCGTGGTGGGGGCTAGTTGTGTGGGCAGCGTGGTGGGGGCTAGTTGTATGGGCAGCGTGGTGGGGGCTAGTTGTGTGGGCAGCGTGGTGGGGGCTAGTTGTGTGGGCAGCGTGGTGGGGCTAGTTGTGTGGGCAGCGTGGTGGGGCTAGTTGTGTGGGCAGCGTGGTGGGGCTAGTTGTGTGGGCAGCGTGGTGGGGCTAGTTGTGTGGGCAGCGTGGTGGGGGCTAGTTGTGTGGGCAGCGTGGTGGGGCTAGTTGTGTGGGCAGCGTGGTGGGGCTAGTTGTGTGGGCAGCGTGGTGGGGCTAGTGTGTGGGCAGCGTGGTGGGGCTAGTTGTGTGGGCAGCGTGGTGGGGCTAGTTGTGTGGGCAGCGTGGTGGGGCTAGTTGTGTGGGCAGCGTGTGGGGGCTAGTTGTGTGGGCAGCGTGGTGGGGCTAGTTGTTTGGGGCAGCGTGGTGGGGCTAGTTGTGTGGGCAGCGTGGTGGGGCTAGTTGTGTGGGCAGCGTGGTGGGGCTAGATATGTCGGCAGCGTGGTGGGGGCTAGTTGTGTGGGCAGCGTGGTGGGGCTAGTTGTGTGGGCAGCGTGGTGGGGCTAGTTGTGTGGGCAGCGTGGTGGGGCTAGTTGTGTGGGTAGCGTGGTGGGGGCTAGTTGTGTGGGCAGCGTGGTGGGGGCTAGTTGTGTGGGCAGCGTGGTGGGGCTAGTTGTGTGGGCAGCGTGGTGGGGCTAGTTGTGTGGGCAGCGTAGTGGGGGCTAGTTGTGTGGGCAGCGTGGTGGGGCTAGTTGTGTGGGCAGCGTGGTGGGGCTAGTTGTGTGGGCAGCGTGGTGGGGCTAGTTGTGTGGGCAGCGTGGTGGGGGCTAGTTGTGTGGGCAGCGTGGTGGGGCTAGTTGTGTGGGCAGCGTGGTGGGGCTAGTTGTGTGGGCAGCGTGGTGGAGCTAGTTGTGTGGGCAGCGTGGTGGGGGCTAGTTGTGGGGGACAGCGTGGTGGGGTTAGTTGTGTGGGCAGCGTGGGTGGGGCTAGTTGTGTGGGCAGCGTGGTGGGGGCTAGTTGTGGGGACAGCGTGGTGGGGTTAGTTGTGTGGGCAGCGTGGTGGGGGCTAGTTGTGGGGACAGCGAGGTGGGGTTAGTTGTGTGGGCAGCGTGGTGGGGGCTAGTTGTGTTGGCAGCGTGGTGGGGTTAGTTGTGTGGGCAGCGTGGTGGGGGCTAGTTGTGGGGACAGCGTGGTGGGGTTAGTTGTGTGGCAGCGTGGTGGGGACTAGTTGTGTGGGCAGCGTGGTGGGGCTAGTTGTGTGGGCAGCGTGGTGGGGGCTAGTTGTGTGGGCAGCGTGGTGGGGCTAGTTGTGTGGGCAGCGTGGTGGGGCTAGTTGTGTGGGCAGCGTGGTGGGGCTAGTTGTGTGGGCAGCGTGTGTGGGGCTAGTTGTGGGACAGCGTGGTGGGTTAGTTGTGTGGGCAGCGTGGTGGGGCTAGTTGTGTGGGCAGCGTGGTGGGGGCTAGTTGTGGGGACAGCGTGGTGGGGTTAGTTGTGTGGGCAGCGTGGTGGAGCTAGTTGTGGGGACAGCGAGGTGGGTTAGTTGTGTGGGCAGCGTGGTGGGGGCTAGTTGTGTTGGCAGCGGTGGTGGGGTTAGTTGTGTGGCAGCGTGGTGGGGGCTAGTTGTGGGGACAGCGTGTGGGGTTAGTTGTGTGGGCAGCGTGGTGGGGCTAGTTGTGTGGGCAGCGTGGTGGGGCTAGTTGTGTGGGCAGCGTGGTGGGGGCTAGTTGTGGGGACAGCGTGGTGGGGTTAGTTGTGTGGGCAGCGTGGTGGGGCTAGTTGTGTGGGCAGCGTGGTGGGGGCTAGTTGTGGGACAGCGTGGTGGGGTTAGTTGTGTGGGCAGCGTGGTGGGAGCTAGTTGTGGGGACAGCGAGGTGGGGTTAGTTGTGTGGGCAGCGTGTGGGGGCTAGTTGTGTTGGCAGCGTGGTGGGGTTAGTTGTGTGGGCAGCGTGGTGGGGGCTAGTTGTGGGGACAGCGTGGTGGGGTTAGTTGTGTGGGCAGCGTGGTGGGGCTAGTTGTGTGGGCAGCGTGGTGGGGCTAGTTGTGTGGGCAGCGTGGTGGGGGCTAGTTGTGGGGACAGCGTGGTGGGGTTAGTTGTGTGGGCAGCGTGGTGGGGACTAGTTGTGTGGGCAGCGTGGTGGGGCTAGTTGTGTGGGCAGCGTGGTGGGGGCTAGTTGTGTGGGCAGCGTGGTGGGGCTAGTTGTGTGGGCAGCGTGGTGGGGCTAGTTGTGTGGGCAGCGTGGTGGGGCTAGTTGTGTGGGCAGCGTGGTGGGGGCTAGTTGTGGGGACAGCGTGGTGGGGTTAGTTGTGTGGGCAGCGTGGTGGGGCTAGTTGTGTGGGCAGCGTGGTGGGGGCTAGTTGTGGGGACAGCGTGGTGGGTTAGTTGTGTGGGCAGCGTGGTGGGGGCTAGTTGTGGGGACAGCGTGGTGGGGTTAGTTGTGTGGGCAGCGTGGTGGGGCTAGTTGTGTGGGCAGCGTGGTGGGGCTAGTTGTGTGGGCAGCGTGGTGGGGGCTAGTTGTGGGGACAGCGTGGTGGGGCTAGTTGTGTGGGGCGCGTGGAGGGGCTAGTTGTGGGGCAGCGTGGAGTGGCTAGTTGTGGGGGGCAGCGTGTTGGGGGCTAGTTGTGGGGGTAGCGTGGTGGGGCTAGTTGTGGGGGCAGCGTGGTGGGGCAAGTTGTGGGGGCAGCGTGGTGGGGGCTAGTTGTGGGGACAGCGTGCTGGGCTAGTTATGGAGGCAGCATAGTGGGGCTAGTTGTATGGGCAGCGATGGGAGCCGGCGACCGAGCGGACAGCACGCTGGACTTGTGATCCTGCGGTCCCGGGTTCGATCCCGGGCGCCGAAGAGAAACAATGGGCAGAGTTTCTTTCACCCTATGCCCTTGTTACCTAGCAGCAAAATAGGTACCCTGGGTGTTAGTCAGCAGTCAGCTGTCAGCTGGACACTAAGCCCCGAAATCATCTCAAGATAACCTCAAGATAGCGTAGTGGGGATAGTTTGTGTGGGTAGCGTGGTGGGGCTAGTTGTGTGGGCAGCGTGTGGGGCTAGTTGTGTGGGTAGCGTGATGGGGCTAGTTTGTGGGGCAGCGTGGTGGGCTAGTTGTGTGGGCAGCGTGGTGGGGCTAGTTGTGGGGGCAGCGTGGTGGGGCTGGTTGATACCTGGTTGATGGGGTCTGGGAGTTCTTCTACTCCCCAAGCCCGGCCCGAGGCCAGACGTGACTTGTGAGAGTTTGGTCCACTAGGCTGTTGCTTGAAGCGGCCCGCAGGCCCACATACCCACCACAGCCCGGTTGGTCCGGCACTCCTTGAAGTAAACAATCTAGTTTCCTATTGAAGATGTTCACGGTTGTTCCTGTAATATTTCTGATGCTCGATGGTAGGACGATGAACACCCGTGGACCTCTGATGTTCATACAGAGTTCTCTGATTGTGCCCATGGCAACCTCTGCTCCTCACTGGTTCTATTCTGCATTTTCTTCCATGTCGTTCACTCCAGTACGTTGTTATTTTACTGTGCAGATTTGGGACCTGTCCCTCCAGTATTTTACATAGGTATATTATTTGGTATCTCTCTCGTCTCCTTTCTAGTGAGTACATTTGGAGAGCTTTGAAACGATCCCAATAATTTAGGTGCTTTATCTCGTCTATGGGTGCCGTATATGTTCTCTGTATTCCCTCAAATTCAGCAATCTCTCCTGCTCTGAAGGGGGAAGTGAGTACTGAGCAGTACTCAAGACGGGACAACACAAGTGATTTGAAGAGTACAACCATTATGATGGGATCTCTGGACTTGAAGGTTCTCGTAATCCATCCTATCATTTTCTGGCTGACACAATACTTGCTTGGTTATGCTCCCTAAACGTTAGGTCGTCGGACATCATTATTCCCAAATCCTTGAAATGCTGTTTCCTACTGTGACGGTAAAGTGTTGGAGTGTTGATGTTCGCAGTCCTCCAATGGCAGGTGGCAATTGCCTTGTCACACTTTCAGAAAAAAAAGAGACTGCTTGCCTGTTTGTCTGTGGTAAGGTAATGGGAAGACACGCAAAACACAAAATATAAACAATGAAATTTTAATTACTTTAGAAAACAAGATATGAACAAAGACAATCCCTTGGCTTACGTAAAATTCATAACAAGTCAACAAACAAAACAACATGAATAATTAATAGATGTGAAATTTACTCTAAAACAAAATAATGTACAAGACAATAATAATAATCAGGTGCTGAGAATATTGGCTAGAGCTGCCACCTCCCTTAGTACACGACAGCCAGGGCTTAGTCTACCAGAGAGAGATGTCAACTTCTAAGAGCACAGAGATATTCTGAGGAGTACGGCGTGAGCTGGCCCAGACGTCGATTCAGGTAGAGGGCGTGAGTGCAGGTGCAGGTGTTGTCGGCGATACACCAGCCAATCAGGAGCAGGCAGGCGGAGAATGGGTAGTTTGCTCGTTGACGGGGGGCGGGGAGCCGGCGTGTCGGGTGGTGCAAGGTACGCTTTGCTTCCTGGGCAAACCGTTTTGCGATACTGGTGGACGTATCTTCAATATAGTATCTTGTACTTGTAGAATGACGTAAATGATATAGGGAAGAGCAGGCTCAATCTCTCTTGAAAGAGATTATCGTCACAACTCTCCCCCGAAGCCTGCGGTTCCGGAAGAAGTTACGTCTTCATGTGGTAGAGTGATAGGTGGAGTTTGGCTCTACTTCATAGACTCTGGAGAGGGCGTCGGCTATGATGTTGTCAGACCCCTTGATGTAGAGATCTCCAGGTTGAATTTCTGCAGTTATCAAGCCCATTGTACAAGCCGTTGAGTGTTGAATTGGGCTTGCTGCAGGAAGTGTAGGGTGTTGGGGTCCGTGTTGATGGTAGTAGACCGAGCACTTTTCAGGTATTGTTTGAAGTTCTGTAAGTTCAGGACGATGAGTAGCTCCCTGTCGATTGTTCTGTAGTTCCTTGTAGCTGTGGTCGCTAACAGGTATATTCTCCTCGCCTCGTTGTTGCATTAGGTCACCCCCGATGCCGGTACCACTGGCGTCGACATGGAGGATGAAAGGCTTGGTGATATCTGACGAGGTGAGAATAGGATTAGAATATGCCAAAGGAGCACTATTATTGTCCTGAAAATAGTTATAAAGATCAGTTAGGATTTCCGAATTGGAAATCGCTGACTCAGTGTCAGTGCTTTCGGGAGGAGAAGCAGGGAAGGTCTCACTGTGGATGGATGGACTTTTAAAGGAAGAATGTTATCAATACAGTGGGAGGAGTACCGTTATATAGCTTCAGGAGGTTGACGTGGCACAACTGGGTCTTCCGCCGCCTATCTGGAGTCTCTAGAACGTAGTTGTGGTTGTTTCTGCACTCCTTGATGCGGTAGGGTCCTGAAAACCTGTTTTGCAAAGGAGACCTGGGATAGGGAAATAGGCCAGCACGAAGTCTCCCGATTTAAATTTCCTTACTTTGCTGTTCTGGTCGTAATGAGTCTTCATCCTCTCCTGTGCTTTCAATAGATTATCCTTAGCAAAGGTATGCACCCTCTCTAGAATGTGGTTGGTAGGTTTGAAGAAACTGGGGCACATTCTGATGCTCACTGAAGGTGCATCACGTAGAGAGTCTTTAAAAGCTTTGAGAGGAGTACGGCACTTACGTCCGTAGAGCATCTCATAAGGAGATACTCCTAGAGACTCATTGGGAAGACTTCTAAATATACACATGATTAAATCTATTTGTTTATCCCAATCCTTAGAGGTTTAATTGCAAAATTTCTTCAGGAGTGCTTTAATAGTCTGATGACTACGCTCAAGAGAACCCTGTGAAGCAGGATGATAGGGACTGGACAATACCTGTGTGATGTTGAACTCTTCCAGTGTCCTCTTGAAGAGATCACTGGTGAAGTTGGTGCCACAGTCGCTCTGAACCTCCCTTGGAAATCCATACTGGGTGAAGATCTTCAATAAGTGTTTCACCACCGTAGCAGCGTAATGTTCTTTACTGAACTGCTATGGGGAATCTGGTGGTAGGACACAGGATGGTTAGTATATAGGCGTTGCCAGAACTGGTCCGAGGTAAAGGACCAACACAGTCTATATAAGTCTGTGGAAAGGTTCCGCAGGCCCCTGGATGGGTGTCAGTGGTGCTCTGGGGATAGAGATGTTCGGTTTACCTGCCATCTGACATGTATGACACTGTTTGACGCTATTTACCATACCTGGCCAGTAGTAGTCTTGACGGATTCCGTGGTAGGTCTTGTTAAATCCGTAGTGGGAGAGTGCTCCGTGGGCCAGGTGTAGAATAGTGGGCCGCAGGCTGGCAGGAATCACTAGTTGTTCGACGTTGGGCCCAATCGTCCTCCTCCTTCAGTTTACTGGGTCTGTATCTGCGGTAGAGCAACTCGTTCTCTAGGAAGAACCGAGGAATACTGCAGGTTGAGTCTCAGCCTGAAGAATAATGGTGTCAAGGTAAGATCTTCCCTCTGTAACTTACGGAACTCCAACGTGGTCAGATTCGGGGGTAGTTTCTGAGGGTCTTGAGGGACAGCGGTAACAGTAGAGTCAGCTGGCTGTGGTCGTGCAGCTTGTGCACGGGTGGTCACCAAAAACGGAGGAGAAACTTCATCACTCTCTTGAACCTTTGCTGGAACATACTCAAAGATGGGATTATCCATTACAGAGGTACACACCTGGGGTTTGTCCATGACGATCAGGTTGGACGGTTCCAGGTCTTCTGCCAAGTCGTTGCCCAGGAGAAGTTGCACTCCAGGCATGGAAAAAGGCTTTTCCCTGATGGCGACTTGGACTTCACCGGTCACGAAGGGACAATCCAGGTGGACTCTGGCGAGTGGATAAGGTGTGGTAGCAGTGAGGTCAGTGATGAAGACGGTTTCCCCGGTGTAGGCGATATTGGGCACAGCTGATTTCAAAATAATTTATTGAAGAGCCGCTGTGTCCCTCAAGATCTTCAGTTTGAAACGTCCCTCCGGATCTGAACCGTTGGTAGAGACAGTTCCAGGATACAGGTGTTTACTGAAAAGAGAAGATCATTAACATGAACACCAACATTCATCATAGGCTTACCGGACTTAGGAGGAGTCTGTTTGGGTTTAGTGATTCAGTATTACCTTTGTATTGAGACTTACCACATTTATCTATGGTATGTCCATAGAGTCTACAATACTTACAGTATAATTGCGAGCCAGCTTGATCGGTACTCACTTTCTCGTAACTGTACCAAGACTTCTTACTGGAAGGTGGTTCTGGTGTCAGCCGGTGGATGAGGCTGTAAGTGTCAGCCGACTTAGCACACTTTAGGTAGTCGGTCTCTTCTTTATCTGCTAAATATAAACGAACAGGAGGAGGCACACGCCTCAAGAATTCTTCAACTAGCATGAGGTTGACGAGTTCTGCAAAGGTAGAGACATATGCTGCTTCCAGCCATTTCATAAAAAATCTCCTTTTGGTATTAGCAAATTCTAGAAAGGTAGTGGTACTTGCCTTTAAGTGGTCACGGAAGGGTCAGGGTCTGGTAGTCATTCTCAGACGCCAAAGTACTGAGAGTAACTACAGATCTACCTGTGAGATGTACTCTGAGAAGAGTAGCCCATTGGTCGGCAGGCCAACTAAGTTGATTAGCAAGGGTCTCAAAGGTGGTAAAAAATACGTCGACTTCTGTCTCTACAAATGGTGGCATTAACTTACTTGCATGTGAGATATTGAAACTTACAGGAAGACTGGCGGTAGCTTGCTGGCGTTGAGTAAGGTGTGTAGTTTCCAACGCGAATTCTTGTTGACGACATTCCATAGCCAGAGCTGCTTGTTGTTTGTCATGATCGCATTGCATCTCCAGGTGGCGTTGTTTTGCTTCAAGCTGTACTTGTTCACGTTCACGGAGTATTGCAATCTCATGTTCTTGTTCTTCTTTCCTCAAGGCAGCTTCTAGTTCTTTTATTTGTAGGGCTTCTTTTTGTTGTTCTCTCTCGATCTTGGCCAGTTCTAGTTTGAGTTTCAGAGTTGCCAAATCTGGTTTATCTGCAATGGAGTAAGTTTCGTGAGTTTCAGAGTCAATCTTACCTTCCTCTAAGAGATGATCCAGTAACAGGTTATGTAATTCATTTTTGTTGGCTCCATGGGGAACATCTAGTTGATACTCATGTGCAAGAGTTTGTAATTCAGTCCTCTTGGCACGACTTAAGGTCCCTATTTCACCTGCTGGATCTGCACGGAAAGCTTGGAGACGAAACATGGTGAAATTAGCAAATAAATGTACAACGAATATACTGTTGTGATATGGTGAATGTCAGAAACAGGACAACGTGGCAACTGGTACCTATCCTGTGGAATCTTTAACAATTAATGTTAATTTCAAGATGGTAAATGATTAATAAATCAAGATCACAGGAAATCTTGTACCCGGTACTCATGGAAGAGGTTAAGGGCAAGAAAATCCTACTAAGTAAGCGAAACTGAGTTTCTAAAACAAATGAAACAGTTAATTGCCTCAAAAGTGAATTAGGTAGTCCAAGAATGTAGGCATACCTTGCCGAGTCTCTATAGGACATAAGCAAGTTTTTCCCACTGAAATGAAATATGATACTTACAGAATTAGCGAACTTTTGTGCTCTGAAAAAAGAAAGCGAATTCCCTACCTAGGTAAATATCATCATCTCTGACCGACGTGTAGGGGTGCGAGGTGTCAACTGGTGACGAGAACTGCTGCTGAGGTCCTAATTCAGCTACAAAGTTCGTGCTAGAGGAACTATGGCCCCTCTTTATCCTCCTACCGTCGGGTTGCAGAAGATTAGGTGCTCTTGACCCGGGGACAGACCACAGTACCAGGGTACCAATATGATGATCTGCCGAAAATATGAGAAATATCCTAGGGACAAAAGATGGTAAACACGAGTAATAACACGAGGGAGAGATGACCAATTAAGAGAATGACTGAGGCCTACAGTCACCACGTAATCCAAGTTGTCTCACACTCACCATATGCTACTCTCGGAATGCACAATACACACAGCACCATATGAAAATAAAATTGAATATTGAAAATATTGAAAAGCTACTGTACCAAAGCCAAGTACGCTTACCACAAATTTACATCATTGCACTGACTCTGAGTCAGCGCTTTCCAATTCGGAAATCCTAAGTGATCTTCATAACCATTTTCAGGACCATAATAGTGCTCCTTTGCCATATTCTAATCCTATTCTCGCCTCGCCAGATATCACTAAGCCTCTCATCTTTCATGTCGACGCCAGTGGTACCGCATCGGGGGTGACCTAATACAACAAACGAGGCGAGGAGAATATACCTGTTAGCGACCACAGCTACAGGGAACTACAGCACAATCGACAGGGAGCTACTCATCGTCCTGAACTTGCAGCACTTCACACAATACCTGAAAAGTGCTCGGTCTACCACTATCAACACGGACCACAACACCCTACACTTCATGCAGCAAGCCCAATTCAACACTCACATCTTCTACGATGGCTTGATATCTGCAGAAATTCAACCTGGAGATCTCTACATCAAGGGGTCTGACAACATCATAGCTGACGCCCTCTCCAGAGTCTATGAAGTAGAGGCAACTCCACTTATCACTCTACCACGTGAAGACGTAACTTCTTCCGGAACCGCAGGCTTCGGGGGAGAGTTGTGACGATAATCTCTTTCAAGAGAGATTGAGCCTGCTCTTCCTATATCATTTACGTCATTCTACAAGTACAAGATACTATATTGAAGATACGTCCACCAGTATCGCCAAACGTTTTGCCCAGGAAGCAAAGCGTACCTTGCACCACCTCCGACACTCCGGCTCCGCCCGTCGTCAATGAGCAAACTACCCATTCTCCGCCTGCCTGCTCCTGATTGGCTGGTGTATCGCCGACAACACCTGCACCTGATCTCACGCCCTCTACCTGAGTCGACGTCTGGGCCAGCTCACGCCGTACTCCTCAGAATATCTCTGTGCTCTTAGAAGTTGACATCTCTCTCAGGTAGACTAAGCCCTGGCTGTCGTGTACTAAGGGAGGTGGCAGCTTTAGCCAGTATTCTCAGCACCTGATTTTCATTATTATTGTCTTGCACTTCATTTTGTTTTAGAGTAAATTTCACACCTATTAATTATTCATGTTGTTTTGTTTGTTGACCTGTTTTGAATTTACGTAAGCCAAGGGATTGTCTTTGTTCATATCTTGATTTCTAAAGGTAATTAAAATTTCATTGTTTATATTTTGTGTTTTGTGTGTCTTCCCATTACCTTACCACAGACAAACAGGCAAGCAGTCTCTTTTTTTTCTGTAAGTGTGACAAGGCATTGCCACCTGCCATTGGAGAACTGCCGAACATCAACACTCCAACACTTTACCTTCACATTTCATGGGACGGTAAAGTGAAACCTTGAAATCCTTGAAATCCTTGAAATGCTGTTTTCCTACTATGGGCAGATTCGGTTGTGTTTTGTACCCTGTATTATGTTTAACATCCTCATTTTTGCCGTATCTGTGTATCTGGAATTTATCACCGTTAAACATCATGTTACTTTCTGCTGCCCATATCGAAAATTTTGTTAATATCTGTTTGTAGTTTATCAATGTCTTCAGCAGAGGTAATTTTCATGCTGATTTTTGTATCATCTGCAAAGGATGACACGAAGCTGTGACTTGTGGTTTTGTCTATGTCGGATATGAGAATAAGGAACAGCAGTGGTGCAAGGACTGTACCTGGAGGTACAGAGCTTTTAACTGCGCTCGAACTCGATTTTACTTGATTGACTATTATTCTTTGTGTTCTGTTCGACAGGAAATTGATTATCCAGCGTCCTACTTTACCAGTTATGCCCATTGACCTCATTTTGTGTGCAATCACTCCATGGTCACATTTGTCGAATGCCTTTGCAAAATTTGTGTATACGACATCTGCATTATGGTTTTTCCTCTAATGCCTCAGTGATTTTGTCATAGTGGTCAAGTAGCTGTGAGAGGCATGATCTTCCTGATCTTCCTGACCTCCACAATCCATGTTGGCCTGGATTGTGGAGGTCATTGGTTTCCATGAATCTAGTGACCTGACTCCTGATCACCCTCTCAAATACTTTTATTTTGTGGGACGTTAGTGCAACTGGTCTATAATTCTTTGCCAATGCTTTGCTACCACCCTTATGTAGAGGGCAATGTCTGCTGCTTTAAGCGCATCTGGTATCTCCCCTGTGTCCAAGCTCTTCCTCCACACTATACTGAGTGCCTGTGTTACTGGCACTTTGCATTTCTTTTTAAATATGGAATTCAAGACTCTGGACCTGGGGGCTGAGTGCCTGGGCATATTGTCAATATGGCTAGTTTTTGGGGGCAGCGTGGTGGGGCTAGTTGTGGGGGAAACGTAGTGTGGCTAGTTGTGGGGGCAGCGTGGTGGGGCTAGTTGTGGGGGCAGCGTGGTGGGGCTAGTTGTGGGGGAAGCATAGTGTGGCTAGTTGTGGGGGCAGCGTGGTGGGGCTAGTTGTGGGAGAAGCGTAGTGTGGCTAGTTGTGGGGGCAGCATGGTGGGGCTAGTTGTGGGGGAAGCGTAGTGTGGCTAGTTGTGGGGGCAGCGTGGTGGGGCTAGTTGTGGGGAAGCGTAGTGTGGCTAGTTGTGGGGGCAGCATGGTGGGGCTAGTTGTGGGGGAAGCGTAGTGTGGCTAGTTGTGGGGGCAGCGTGGTGGGGCTAGTTGTGGGGGAAGCGTAGTGTGGCTAGTTGTGGGGGCAGCGTGGTGGGGCTAGTTGTGGGGGAAACGTAGTGTGGCTAGTTGTGGGGGCAGCGTGGTGGGGCTAGTTGTGGGGGAAGCGTAGTGTGGCTAGTTGTGGGGGCAGCGTGGTGGGGCTAGTTGTGGGGGAAGCGTAGTGTGGCTAGTTGTGGGGGGCAGCGTGGTGGGGCTAGTTGTGGGGGAAGCGTAGTGTGGCTAGTTTTGGGGCAGCGTGGTGGGGCTAGTTGTGGGGGAAGCGTAGTGTGGCTAGTTGTGGGGGCAGCGTGGTGGGGCTAGTTGTAGGGGAAGCGTAGTGTGGCTAGTGTGGGGGCAGCGTGGTGGGGCTAGTTGTGGGGGAAGCGTAGTGTGGCTAGTTGTGGGGGCAGCGTGGTGGGGGCTAGTTGTGGGGGAAGCGTAGTGTGGCTAGTTGTGGGGGCCGCGTGGTGGGGCTAGTTGTGGGGGAAGCGTAGTGTGGCTAGTTGTGGGGGCAGCGTGGTGGGGGAAGCGTAGTGTGACCAGTTGTGGGGGCAGCGTAGTGGGGCTAGTTGTGGGGAAGCGTAGTGTGGCTAGTTGTGGGGGCAGCGTGGTGGGGCTAGTTGTGGGGGAAGCGTGGTGGGGATAATTGTGTGGGCAGCGTGGTGGGGGCTAGTTATGTGGGCAGCGTGGTGGAGCTATTTATGAGGGCAGTATGGTGGGGCTAGTTGCGGGGGCAGCGTGGTGGGTTAGTTGTGGGGACAGCGTGAAGGAGCTAATTTTAGAGGCAGCGTGGTGGGGCTTGTTGTGGGGGCAGCGTGGTGGGGGCTAGTTGTGTGGGCAGCGTGGTGGGGCTAGTTCTGTGTGGCAACGTCGTGGGGCTAGTTGTGTGGGCTGCGTGGTGGGGGCTAGTTTGGGGCAGCGTGCTAAGGCTAGTTGTGGGGACAGCGTGATCGGGCTAGTTTGGGGCAGCATTGTGGGGCTAGTGTTTGGGGCAGCGTGGTGGGGCTAGTTGTGGGGCAACGTGGTTGGGCTTTTTGTGAGTGCAGAAAGAAAGGGATAGTTGTGTCGGGGCAGCGAGGTGGGGTTAGTTGTTGGGGTAGCGTGGTAGGGCTAGTTTAGTGGGCAGCGTGGTGGGCTAGATGTGAGGGCAGCGTGGTGGGGCTAGTTTAGTTGCAGCGTGGTGGGGGTAAGTTGTGTGGCAGCGTGGTGGGGCTAGTTGTGTGGGCAGCATGGTGGGTGTAGTTGTGATGGCTGTGTGGTGGGGCTAGTTGTGGGGACAGCGTTGTGACGCTAGTGGTGGGGGCAGCGTAGTGGGGCTAGTTTTGGAGACAGTGAGATGGGGCTAGGTATAAGCGCAAGAGTGGTGGGGCTAGTTTTGGAGGTAGCGTGTAGATGCTAGTTATGGGGGCAGCGTAGTGGGGCTAGTGTTGTGGGCAGCGTGGTGGGGCTAGTGTTGAGAGCAACGTTGTGGGGCTAGATGTGGGGGTAGCGTGGCGGGGCTAGATTAGTGAGCAGCGTGGTGGGGTTAGTTTTAAGGGCAAAGTGGTGGATCTAGTTATGTGGGCAGCATAGTGGGGCTTTTTGTGAGGGCAACGTGGTGGGGCTAGTTGTGTGGGCAGCGTGAAGGAGCTAGTTTTAGGGACAGCGTGGTGGGGCTTGTTGTGCGGGCATCGGGAAGGGGATAGTTGTGGGGGCATCGTAGTGGGGCTAGTTGTGGGAGCAGGGTTTTATGGCAAGTTGTGAGGGCTGTGTGGTGGGGCTAGTTGTGGGGGTTGCGTGGTGGTGCTAGTTGTGGGGGGCTGCATGGTGGGGCTAGTTGTGGGGCAGCGTGGTGGGGCTAGTCGTGGGGGTAGTGAGGTAGGGCTAGTTTAGTGGGCATCGTCGTGGGCTAGTTGTGTGGGCAGCGTTGTGGCGCTAGTGTTGGGGCAGCGTAGTGGGGCTAGTTGTAGGGGCAGTGTTGTGAGACTAGTTGTGGGGGCAGGGTAAAGTGGTTAGTTGTGTGGGCAGCGTGGTGCGGCTAGTTGTGTGGACAGCGTGGTGGGGCTAGTTGTGTGGGCAGCGTGAAGGGGCTAGTTTTGGGGGAGCGTATTGAGGCTAGATGTGGGGGTAGCGTGAAGGGCTAGATGTGGGGGCAGCGTGGTGGGGCTAGTTGTGGGGGCAGCTTGGTTGGGCTAAGTAGTGAAATATATGACTAGAGTGACGCGCGCCATCTGGCGCGGGGGGGGGGGGGCCCTGCGACTAGAGCGACGCGCGCCATCTGGGCAGATGGGACCCCTGCGACTACAACCGCGCAAGGGGTTTGGGAGGATTTTCCCGGAAGTTGTGGCATGTCGGACGCGTGTGAGCGTCCGGTGTTTGGGTATAGACGTCAGGAAAGATTGGGGGTCATGTTGTTGGGGGGTGTAGGAGAGAATGTTGGTTATGTGGTAGAGTAAGAAATACAAGGATATGAGTGGAATATGTGGGAAGAGTAAATGAATATGTATGTGTGTTTGCCATAGACTTAATCCTGTGTGTAGATAATAGTTTTGATGATAGTAAGTAAAGCTATGTAGAGGCTGTGTGTAGGTGTGAGGGGTCCCAACATAGGCGGATATGTTGTTTGGGGTGGGGGAGGGGTGAGGGAGAGGTGAGGAAAGGGTGAGGGTAGCTTCCCCTCGGCGTGAGAGTGCTTAGGGCCATTTGTGGTTTGTGGTTTTTCTTCGAGAGAGCAGAGTCCAGGAGGAGATGAGAGCTGCAGCAGGAGGGATGTGGTCCATTTGTCTTAATGGCTTTTCGATGTCTTCAGAGTTGTCTGGAGATGTTCACCCCAACAGGCCTCTCCTTTACTTCCGCCAGCAGGCCCTCACCTGTCATCGTCAATCACTCCCACCCCTCGTCCCCCTCCTCTCCCATACCATCAGGGGCCCCCTCTCCATCCCCTCCATTACCTTCTAGAGTGGGGCACCCCTCCCCCCTTACCTTCTAGAGTGGTACGGACCAGGATCACATACTGTCACATCGACCTGAGAAGTGTCACCACATGGCACATCACTTAGTAAACTCAGTCAAAGTCAGTAGGTTAGCGTTTACTAAAAGAGGGAAACATTTCACATCGCACGGAGACGCGATCTCTACCTACAAATTGTTCTTGTTAACTGTGATCATTGAAATGTATGCATGTTTACTCAATCTCCAAAGTATGATTTTCCGCTGTTTGAATAACCAGCAATAATAACACGAGATGGTTCTCTGAAAATATCTAGATGTTCCTCATGGATTATATCATAGGAACTGTTCATGATTAATGCTTCGTTAAGACTGCTAAAAACTAAGGAAATGTGATGGTATTTATACAAATATAGTCATTTACAGCTGAATGAATGAAACAGCAATCCGTCTCATTAAGGTCTAACCTTCGTGGCGGTTTGAGGCGTTGTGAGATGAACGAGGTAGTGGGATGGCCTTACCCTCTCCCCATCCACCCCCACCAAACCCCTACCCCCCCTCCCACCCCCCTTCCAAGCCCAAACCATCAAGCATCACTACACCCTTCCCAGACCGGATGTTCTGTGCAAAGCCTTTCGTATTATTTCTGATCATATGTGCAACCTTGTATCGCAATGTGACCAACATGGTATCATCATTCTTTGCTCGAATAGCATTTTTTAAGAATATCGAGTCATAAGCTGGTCTTTAATCTTATTATTATAACAAATCATAATTTGTTGTAAACACAACTGCATGGGATATACATAGCAGTCAGTGGTTTCTCTCTCTCTCTCCAGATCATTTAATAGTTGGGGGAAAGTAACATCAATTCCTTTCTCCTGCCGCCGTTGTTCACATATCTTTTTTTTTTTCATTTCATTTAGACTGACAGCGCACCAGAGGATGGACGACTAATGTCAATTTTCGAGCCCCCATCACTCTCACCCTTATAACCTCATAACGTAACACGACCAACATGATGACATCGTTCTTGCCCAAATATCATTAATGTAACGTGACCAATATGGTAACTTTGTTCTTTGCCAAAATATCATTTTAAGAGTAACGAGCAACTTTCTGTCCGATGTCTGAATATTGAAATGTGAACCCCATTTAGCCAAACACAATATCTCCATTACATGTCATACCATATAAATATTACGGTCTGCAAGTTTTAGCCCTCTGTAACATAACGCATATCAACTTTCTGCAGTCCAAAATATCATTTTGAAATGAAAAGTGAGGCTTAGTCCATCTCCATTTCATCTCTTACTATATAAATATTGGTGTCTACCAGTTTTAGCCCCTGTAACATATTGTAACGTAACGCATATCAAATTTCTACAGACCAAAATAACATTATGAAAGTATGACTTAGTCCATCTCCATTACATCTCCTACCATATAAATATTACTGTGTGATAGTTTTAGCCCTCTGTAACATATTGTAACGTAACGCATATCAACTTTCTGCAGTCTAAAATGTCATTTTGAAACGAAAAGTGAGGCTTAGTCCATCTCCATTACATCTCTTACCATATAAATATTGGTGTCTACCAGTTTTTAGACCCTGTAACACATTGTAACATAACGTGGAAAATCAACTTTGTCTGATGACCAAATAACATTTTTTAAATGAAAGTATGACTTAGCCCATCTCCTTTACATCTCATACCATATAAATATTATGGTCTGCATGTTTTAGCTCTCTGTAACACAATGTAACGTAATGTAACGTAACGCAAATCAACTTTTTGCAGTCCAAAATATCATTTTGAAATGAAAACTGAGGCTTAGTCATCTCCATTTCATCTCTTACCATATAAATATGGTGTCTACCAGTTTTAGCCCCTGTAACACATTGTAACGTAACGCATATCAACTTTCTGCAGTCCAAATAACATTATGAAAGTATGACTTAGTCCATCTCCATTACATCTCTTACCATATAAATATTAGTGTCTACCAGTTTTAGCCTCTGTAACACATTGTAACGTAACGTGGAAAATCAACTTTGTCTGATGACCAAGTAAACCGAACCGTCTCCAAACCGGACCTGCGGTCCGAGTCGGGACCCTAGGTCCTGACTGGTTTGGAGTGGAGACGGGTTCAAGTAAAAAATGGGCACACAGGAAATGATTTCGACGTTCAGTAAACACTTACCGAGTGGATAAATGAATGCCCGACAGCCCAATATGGGGTTGATGATAGTATTTAATTTAAGATTGTGAAACTTAAAACTAAACTAAATGCTCACACATGTGTTAATTTCCACGTTCAGTTAACACTCACTGAGTTGTAAACTGAAAGACTAAGCCAGCCAATGCATGGTTGATGATGATAGTAATATTTTAAGATTGAGAAACTTTAAACTAAATGACCACACATGTAGCGATTTTGCATTCAGTAAACATTTACTGAGTTGTAAACTGAATGCCGGAGCAGGCCAATACACGGTTTGTGATAGTAATATTTTATTTTTTACGATGGAGAAACTTTAAACTAAAAAATGAGGTCGCGTGGAGGGATAACAATGTTCAGTAAACAGTTACTGAGTTGTAAACTGAATGGTAGAGCCACCCAATACCTGGTTAATGATAATAGTA
Source organism: Procambarus clarkii (assembly GCF_040958095.1). Taxonomy (NCBI): domain Eukaryota; kingdom Metazoa; phylum Arthropoda; class Malacostraca; order Decapoda; family Cambaridae; genus Procambarus; species Procambarus clarkii. The sequence goes on from NW_027189172.1 coordinate 933,620, forward strand.
TTTCACGATGGAAAAACCTTATCCTAAACTAAAAATGAGCTCACATGAAGTGATTTTCACTTACTGAGTTGTTAACTGAATGCCTGAGCTATCCAATACATAGTTGGTGATAGTAGTATTAATTCAAGATGGAAAACTTTAAACTAACTAAAATGAGCGCACATGAAGTGATTCTCACGTTCATTAAACACTCACTAAGTTGTTCACTGAATGTCTGAGACATCCAATACATGGTTGATGATAGCAGTATTAATGACATTGATAATAAGAGGTCTTGAACGAGATACTGGCAGGGGGACAACAAAGCTGTGATATTGAAAAGAAACTGAACTGAATTTGAAAATTGATTAATATATGTAATGTGAAGCCAATCTACTGGAAAACAGTAAGCAAACTTTATTTTGAAAAGAATAAGAGAAGACTGAAAAGCTGGGGCAAGAAAACTGTTAAAAATAAGAAGTAATGATCTTCATAAACATAACATAAGATATCCATGACCGTAATTAATAAATACAGTGTGAACTCTCTTAAACTATGCTCACAGTAAAATCTCGTCACTAGGCATAACTTGCCACTCTGGGAAACAAATTATTGACTATAGTGCGTCAGTGAGAATAAAAATGACCACTTATGTTTTGGAGTGCTATTTTAGTCAAGAAATACTGTAAAGGATGATTATTGACTAAAGGGAATTTCGCGGACTGCTGGTGTTTGATGTGTTGAACTGCTTAAAGGAAGCATATTTGCTAGAAAAAAATCCTGTGAAATAATGCTTGTTATATGTTTTGACTATCTAGCTAATAGCGCATTGCCTGGCTAATAATGAATGTCACATTTTGTCTGACTCAGCACAAGTGAAGAGAAAACATTGAAAAACTTGCAAAGGATAAAAACTCTGTGAAATCATATCTGTTATGTTAAGTTTTGACTAGCTGCAAGCTATGTTTGCCTTCTCTCTCTTTCTCAATATGGAAGTGGGTTGGTGTGGGTTATTTGTGTGGACTCGGGAGACGGAGGGGAAGGATGGGAAGGAGGAACGGAGGGAGACAAGGAAGAAGACACAGGAGACACGACAGACTGGGTTGAAAGAAGGGGAACCCCAGACAGAGGACCAGGAGGAGGATCCTTCGGGAGAGAACCCCAAAGGAACAGAGGAGGGGGCAGTGGGCGCATCAGGGTCCAAGGCCCGGAAACGGTTATGTCTGAGGAAGGTGGGAAGGACGAGGAGAGGAAGAGCGCAACACGCGAGCATAAGAGATATTAGCATAAGGCGGGAGCCGGCGAACCTGGCGTCTCGCCTCAAGAAAAGATAAACGCTCCCGGTGCTTTAAGTTGAGGACGGCTGCCTCAAGCTTGTAATGGACACACGCACGGGAGAAGGTAGGATGGTCCTCACCGCAGTTGAGGCAGCGAGCCTGGGGAGAAGTGCACTCCGACTTAGAGTGACCTTCGCCACCACACAAAGGACAGAGAGAGACAGTCCCGGAGCAGCGGAGGGCACCATGCCCAAACCTCCAGCACTTGTTACAGAGCCGAGGAGAAGGAATGTACTCCTGGACAGAGCACCTGGCACCAGCAAGAATGAGGCAGTTGATAGTGGTAAGGATTGTGATGTTGTGTACCTTGACATAAGAACATAAGAACATAAGAACAAAGGTAACTGCAGAAGGCCTATTGGCCCATACGAGGCAGCTCCTATTCTATAACCACCCAATCCCACTCATAAGAACATAAGAACATAAGAACAAAGGTAACTGCAGAAGGCCTATTGGCCCATACGAGGCAGCTCCTATTCTATAACCACCCAATCCCACTCATATACTTGTCCAACCCGTGCTTGAAACAATCGAGGGACCCCACCTCCACAATGTTACGCGGCAATTGGTTCCACAAATCAACAACCCTGTTACTGAACCAGTATTTACCCAAGTCTTTCCTAAATCTAAACTTATCCAATTTATATCCATTGTTTCGTGTTCTGTCCTGTGTTGATACTTTTAATACCCTATTAATATCCCCCCGGTTATGTCCATTCATCCACTTGTAAACCTCTATCATGTCACCCCTAACTCTTCGCCTTTCCAGTGAATGCAACTTAAGCTTTGTTAATCTTTCTTCATATGAAAGATTTCTAATTTGGGGAATTAACTTAGTCATCCTACGCTGGACACGTTCAAGTGAATTTATATCCATTCTATAATATGGCGACCAAAACTGAACTGCATAATCTAAATGGGGCCTAACTAGAGCAAGATATAGCTTGAGAACCACACCAGGTGTCTTGTTACTAACGCTGCGATTAATAAATCCAAGTGTCCGATTTGCCTTATTACGAACATTTATGCATTGATCCTTTTGTTTAAAATTCTTACTAATCATAACTCCCAGATCCCTTTCGCAATCCGACTTCGCAATCACAACACCATCTAGCTCGTATCTTGTAACTCTATCATCATTACCTAACCTCAGAACTTTACATTTATCAGCATTAAACTGCATCTGCCAATCCTTTGACCATTTCAAAACCCTATCTAGATCAACTTGAAGTGATAGTGAGTCCTCCTCCGAATTAATTTCCCTACCGATTTTCGTATCATCGGCAAATTTGCAAATGTTGCTATGCTAAATCTGATTTCTTTGTGATCACTGTTCCCTAGCTCACTCCCTATTTCGATATCATTAATTTGTGTTTCCCTGTTAGTTAACACTAAATCTAAAATATTATTTTCCCGTGTTGGTTCCTTAATGTGTTGCGTAAGAAAGCAATCGTCAATTAATTCTAGAAAATCTTCTGCTTCACTATTCCCTGTTTTGTTCAACCAGTTTATTCCGCTAAAATTAAAGTCACCCATGACATAAATACTGTTAGATCTAGATGCTCTAGATATTCCATCCCATAGGTGCTTTGCTTCCAATCTATCTAAATTTGGTGGCCTATATATAACTCCTATTATAATATTATTAGCTTTTTCGTTTAATTCTATCCAAATAGTTTCTGTGTGTGGCTCAGTTTTGATTCCCTCTTTGAGACTACATTTCAAATTGTCCCTAACATATATGGCTACTCCACCTCCTCGTCTAATATATCTATCTGTGTGAAATACTTTAAATCCATTTATTTGATATTCAGCTAATAGTTCTCTATTTTCTACATTCATCCACGTTTCGGTAAGTGCAATAATATCTATTTTTTCTGTGCAGACAAGAGCATTTAATTCGTTATTTTTATTGCTTAGACTTCTACTGTTAGTGTAATATACCCTAAGTGAATTGTTATTTTGCGGCCCTTCTCTTTCCCTGATCATTTTGCCAATTCCTTTCTCCCACAAACACATACTTTTATTACCTACTTCCTCCAAATCAATTCCCATACCTCTATCTACTAACAGTTTAAACCCAAACAAACACCTCTAACCACTTCTTCCAACGAGTTCGCAACAGCAACAACCCCAGCTCTCGATAGATGCACCCCATCACGAGCATACATTTCATTTCTTCCATAGAAGTGTTCCCAGTTGTCTATGAAAGATATTGCATTTGATTTGCAATATCTTTCCAGCCGGCAATTGACACCAAGTGCCCTCGATATCCATTCATTTTAAATGAATGGTCATGGTCATCCAGACCATTTTAAAACCCTATCTAGATCAACTTGAAGTGATAGTGAGTCCTCCCCTGAATTAATTTCCCTACCGATTTTCGTATCATCGGCAAATTTGCAAATGTTGCTACTCAAACCTGAATCTAAATCATTTATATATATTATAAACAACAGAGGTCCCAGGACAGAGCCTTGAGGCACTCCACTTACAACATTTTCCCACTCTGACTTGATTCCATTTATACTAACTCTCTGTTTCCTTTGGTATAGCCATGCCCTAATCCAGCTTAATATAGCACCCCCAATACCATGAGACTCTATCTTTTTAATCAGTCTTTCATGTGGCACTGTATCAAAAGCTTTGCTAAAGTTAAGGTACACAACATCACAATCCTTACCACTATCAACTGCCTCAACTATGCTAGAATAAAAAGATAACAAATTTGTTAAACATGAACGGCCATTTATATAACCATGTTGCGACTCAATTATTAATTTATGTTTTTCAAGATGAAGACGAATTTTATTTGCTATTATAGATTCGAGTAACTTTCCCACAATAGACGTTAGGCTAATTGGTCGATAGTTAGACGCAAGTGATCTATCTCCTTTCTTAAAAACTTGTATCCTTTCTTAAAAACTGGTATAGTAGCAGCAACGGCAGCAGTAGTAGTAGCAGCAGCAATAGGAGCAGTAGTAATAGCAGTATGGGTAGCAGCAGTAGTAGCAGCAGCAGTAGCAGCATCGGCAGCAGCAGTAGTAGCAGCAACGGCAGCAGCAGTAGTAGTAGCAACGGCAGCAGCAGTAGTAGTAGCAGAAAGGGCAGCAGTAGTAGCAGCAAGAGCAGCGGTAGTAGCAGCAAGGGGAGCAGTTGTAGTAGCAGCAAGGACAGCAGTAGTAGCAGCAAGGTCAGCAGTAGTAGCAGCAAGGGCAGCAGTAGTAGCAGCATGCCCTGATTAATTGGTTTAAATCCTACAAAGGTGAGGGGGATATTAAACGTCAAAATATTGTCAAATTCGATAATGTTCAGTGCAAAATAAAATGCAAGAATATTTGCTTAAAAACTCAATATTATGCGAAATTCTGAGATTTGTAGGCCAAATCAAATATCGTGAGGAAACATGAAGTTGTATCGAAATATTGGTAAATTCGAATATTTTTACTTGAAACCACCCTGCATGAAAAACTAGAAAAAAAGACACTATATTACCATATATGAGGAGTTTTACTCCATATCATAAGGCAGTTTCCTGTCATTCAGATCATTAAAAAACACATGAAAATGTTTTTTGCAATAAAATGATACAAATAAATTTGTTTTCATTAGAAATAACTTAAATGTTAGTGATTTTCCGTTTATATTACCGAAAGAAGATGAACACGTATCCAGCTGAAATGTCAAAATATGCAATAAAAACAGAATTTCTCTCCTAATCAATATCTTACTCACTATTTTAACGAGGTAAAAATGGTTGATTTAAAATAAAGCATTTAAGGTTAATTTGCAAACTCTTACGTGTTTGCATCATATTTATCGTATATGTAATGAATTTATAACAATAAACTGAAAATTAATATAAAACTTGGAAAATCGGCAAAATATTGCCTTAATCGTTAAAATTTGGTTTAAATCGCATAAAGGATTTATGATCCAAATCGTGTTTGCATCATATTTATCGTATATGTAATGAATTAATAACAATAAACTGAAAATTAATATAAAACTTGGAAAATCGGCAAAATATTGCCTTAATCGTTAAAATTTGGTTTAACTCGCATAAAGGAAAAAATGATGATAAACGTCAATACATTGGCAAATTCGGTGATTTTTAGTTCAAAACAAAATGCAAGAAAACTTGCTTAAAAACGCAATATTTTGCGAAATTCCGATATATGAAGGCTAAATCCCATATAGTGAGAAAACAAAGTAGTATCGAATTATTGGTAAATTCGAATATTTTTACTTAATTCTCACCACATGAAAAAAGTCAGTATATTACCAAATTTGAAGATTTTTACTTCAAATAATACGGCTAGGTTTCGTGTTATTTAGGTTATTAAAAATATATCTGGAAATGTTGTTTCAAATACAAATTATATAAATCAATGTGTTTTCATTAGAATTAACTAAAATGTTCCAGATTTTCCATTTATATGACCAAAAGAAGATGTACACATAAAACCACTCTAATCCCGCGCAAACGTCGAAATATGCAATAACAACTGAATTTCTCTCCTAATCAATATCTTACTCACTATTTTAACGAGGTACATATGGTTGATTGAAAATATAGTATTTAAGGTTAATTTGCAATCAATTACGTGTATGCATCATATTTATCGTATATAATAAAATATTAAAAATAAACTGAAAATTCAATAAAACGTTTAAAAACGGCAAAATATTGCCTTAATCGTTGCTATTAGGTCTAAATCCCGTTAAGGAAAAAGGGATGATAAACTTCAAATTATTGCTAAATTCGATAATTTTTAGTACAAAACAATATGTAGGAAAACTTGCTTAAAAACGCAATATTATGCGAAATTCTGATATTTGTAGGCTTAATAAATTATTGTGAGAAAACATGTAGTAACGAAATATTAGTAAATTCGCACATTTTTACTTAAATCCCACTACATGAAAAACTTTTAAAAGTCACTATATTACCAAATTTGAAGATTTTTACTTTAAATCGTAAAGCGAGGTTTTGTGTTATTTAGGTCATTAAAAATACATCCTGAAATGTTGTTTCCACTACAATTTATAAAAATCCATGTGTTTTAATTGGAATTAACTAAAATGTTCCTGATTTTCAATTTATATTACCGAAAGAAGATGTTTATGTAAAACCGCTCTAATCCTGCTGAAACTTCGAAATATGCAATAAATACAAAATTCCTCTCCTAATCAATATCGTACTCACTATTTTAACGAGGTACAAATTGTTGATTGAAAATAGAATATTTAAGGTTAATTTGCAATCACTTACGTGTTTGCGTAATATTTATCGTATATATAATGAATTAATGACAATAAACTGAAAATTTATTAAAACCGTGGAAAAACGGCAAAATATTGCCTAAATCGTTTAAATTTGGTTTAAATCGAACAAAGGAAACGGGGATGATAAACGTTAAAATATTGCTAAATTCGAGGATTTTTAGTTCAAAACAAAATGCAAGAAAACTTATGTGAAAACACAATATTATGGGAAATTCTGAGATTTGTAGGCCAAATCACATGTCGTGAGAAAACATGAAGTCGTATCGAAATATTGGTAAATTCGAATATTTTCACTTAAATCGCACTACATGAAAAACTGACTGCACTAACTACATCTTATAATGTTGAGTGCATCTTTAAAAAATTAATTGAGAATTCGATTGGAATGATATTAAGAGAGGCTTCATAGATCTAATATTTTAAAACTATCTTGGGTTTTTTATTGAAAACGAACCATAAATGATTATATTTAATGTGCCTAAAAGCTTTCCAAATACACTAACTGTATCTTATAATGTTGAGTGCATGTTTAAAATAATCATTGACAATACGATTGGAATGATATTAAGAGAGGTTTCATAGATCTAATATTTTAAAACGATCTTGTGTTTTTTTTAATGAAAACGAACAATAAATGCTTCCTTTTATTGTGCCTAATTGCTTCCCCAACACACCAACTGCATCTTATAATGTTGAATGCATCTTTAAAAAAATCATTGACAGTACGATTGGAATGATATTCAGAGAGGTTTCATAGATCTATTATTTTATAACGATCTTGGGTTTCTAATGAAAACGAACCATAAATGATTATTTTTAATGTGCCTAATAGCTTTCCCCAACACTCCAACTGCATCCTATAATATTGAGTGCATCTATAAAATTCTTTAACAATGCAATTGGATTTTGGGCAGGCAGGTTACGGTCACCTGATGTTCAAGTGATCAGCGTGATCTCACATCCAATAATGGTGTCTGACTCATCCTCTATGATGATTCATCTGATCACGAGGACATCAGGTGACCTAAACCCTTTCCCATTGGTGGAGAAAAACTTTCCACCGGTCTAATCTAGCTTTGTGGCCTGCATAACTGAATATAGTATATATAAAACTAAACTCCTATTCTTTTTTTTATTTAGTAAATAATATAATATTATTAGTTAGTAATTACAAAAAAAAAAATAGAAAGAGTAGTTACATATATACTGGTTGAAATTTTATTTTCATCCGATTGGAATGATATTAGGAGAGGTTTCATGGATCTAATATTTTAAAACGATCTTGTGTTTTATTAATGAAAGCAAACCATAAACGATTATATTTATGGTGCCTAATAGATTCCCCAATACACTAACTGCATCTTATAATGTTGAGTGCATCTTTAAAAAATTCATTGACAATACGATTGGAATGATATTAAGAGAGGCTTCATACAAACACATTTAGAAGCATTACTTATTATATTTAACTGTTGGCTTACAGCTTTTATGAATTCAGCACGTTAGTTTGGGTCATTGATATGCCTAGTCATAGCTTGAAGTTTTGAAAGTATATCAGATAATTCGGGATTAACTTTGGGATTGGCAATTAATGATGAAATAGATGGTTGCGAATTATTTGGTTGAGGAACTAATGATTGTTGTTGAAGAGGGAGCGGTTGTTGGGCCGGATTTGCTGTACTGGGTGCACCTATTGGTATTGTGGGTAGTGACTGTTGGTTATTCATTTTTATATTAATGAATGTTTATTATGGTAAATGTTATTGCTGTTGTTTTAGATTCAACTACTCAGAAGAAAAGTTTCAAGTAGTACGGGCCATGGTGAGCTCGTAGTGGACCATACGGTAAATGCTATTAGTGTATTATAGCCAACAGTACCATATGCTCACATTCATTTTGTGTACAAATATATTCTTTTTATTCTTGATATTTCCTTTTCTTTGGACAGGAAATTTGTTTCTTTAGTTGTTTTAATGTAATAGTACCATTAATATTAATGTCATAATTTTTATACAGATTATTCCAAATATCATTATATTTTTCCGATTTTCATGAGAGGTATGCCACTATTTCTGACATGCCATAATTGATGAAAAGACGGTAATGATATTTAGAATTTTCTGCTACATTAGTTATTTAATTTCTTACCCCATAAGAAATCTGTAAAAATTGATTTACTAAATCTAGGTGCATTTCAAATGCTAGAGACATTGGTATTTTTCTTAATTTCGACCAATTATCATGTTTCTTATAATGATAAGAGAATCATTTCATAAGAGAATCAATTATATCCTCATTATATTTTCTTACTTCATAAGTGTTTAAATACATCCTAATGTTTAATATCGATTTATTTATTCGTTTTAACATATTTTCATAAGTTAAGCAATTCTTAATAATACAATCATTTAATGATGAATTTATACATATACATCTGATTTTTTAGCTCAGTAATTCCATCTAAAATGTAATCGTCATCATCATTAGACATTCTCTATCAATATTTTTGTTAACCGTAAGGAATAATTAACAACCAAATAATTCGAAGTCCAACTCTTTAAACGTTTAAATCAATACATTTCAGTTCATTTTAAATGATTATTTGATATATATTATTCAAATAATAAACCGAGGAACCATATACCCCATGATTAGTCAGTTGGGTCTGGTATTTAATTCCTCACAAAACTCACTTCTTTTATTGACCAAGCCAACTTAGGCTGGATGACATGACAGACAGATCTGGTCTGATATGCAGCATCATTACTACCTACCAAATACAAATTGAATGTAGGTCTCTATTGTAAAAACAAATGGAGATTTAACTAATCATATGTGAGCAAATAGGCCTTCTAAAGGTTCCTCGAATCTTATTTTTTTTTAAAGAATGTTGAAATCAAACTGTTTGGAAATATAATAAAAAAATTCTCTCTCTCTCTCTTTTCTTTATTAAGTATATTATATTATATAATATATATATATATATATACTGTATATATATATATATATATATATATATATATATATATATATATATATATTGTCACGTGGGGGTGGGCGGTCCGGGGCTCTGCTAACACTTAACTGCTAGGGGCTCAAAAGCCCAAATACTCAGCCCCTCCGACTCCCTGGATTCACCGGAGTCTCCTTGGTCACACAAGAGAGGACCAACAATGCCCACCTCCGCAGGTCTTTGCTTCCACCACAAAGGGGTGCCACTGATTCACCCTGGAAGCCCTTCAGTCAAACACGGGGAAACTGCTGTTAACAGTTCCGGCCTAGACCCGTGGGGAAGTGAAGGAAGACTCAGGCTTACCTATAACCATAACCTCCCTGAGTCTTGCCTGCCAGACAAAAAAAGGTTGCAGGAACTCCTTTCCCGCCTGTCTTCTCTATCTTCCTCTTAGCAAGGTCGCCAGCTGGGTTATTATATCTGCACCCCAGCAATGCAGTTCAGTGGGTGTATTATATATTGTTTGTAGCCAGAAATGTATGCTCATAGAGAAATATCATAAATGGAGGCACACTCAAACACAGTAATAAAATGTGTGGATTTACTGATGCAAATTACATTGAACACACACACACAATCACAAGTAATACATGAATATGGAATATGGATAATGAATCTGGAGATCGTCAGCCTCTTCTTCCACGACCTCCAACTCTCCTTCAACTGGGCAGGAAGACAGGAGTCTCACACTCTCACAGGAGGGCCTCTTCACCACGTCGGCACCTCTTCTTCACTGTCCTGCCATCCATACACACTGTCCTCTCTGACAGTCCTGGACACAAGCTGCTTTGCAGCCTATTCTACTATTAAAGTAATAGTCTTGCTGCCACATACACAAGCAAATATTGTGGCCTAACTAGCCTACTCATACAAGGGGTAATGGGAGGGAAAATGATCTACCTTACACTCCTGGCTCACGACGCCTGTCCCTCGATGGTGTGAGGTTCCCACGCTTCCTTGGGTCGATCCTCGACGATCCAGGACGTTCCACGGGTCCTCAGGTGTCGTGAAGCCTTCGCGTCGTCGCCGTTCCAATCCCTGAGATTCAGCTGCCCCAATCCTGGTTCATCGATGGGCGCTGAGCTAATCACTATTTTTTCCCACACTCGCCTCTCCCACAGGGCGTCGCTCCTTGTCCTAGGCACGGTGTCGTCCTTCCAAGATTCTCAGTGGATGTGACCCCAGTCACAGCTGGGCTTGCTCGCCCCACCTTCCAGACCTCTACGTCCAGCCAGCGGCGCCGCCCAGCGTCGTCGCCGACTATTTTCCAAGTTTGGCACTTCTCTGCTCACTGAACTTGGTTCCTCTTTGGCTTCCCAGAAGCGCAGGGTCTCCAATAACTGTGATGGGCAGCGAAGGCCAGCTCAATCCACTGAACAAGGCTTGCAGAGCCTCCAATCCTTGAGAGCAGACCGAGGCGCGTCCTGTCGCTTCCACGGTCAGTACAACTCTGACGTTGGCGCCGCCCGGGGCACTCGGTGACGTCATGGCGGGCCCTGATTTGTCGCCCGCGACCTACGTCGGCCAATCCGCGATCGGCTTGTCTCCCTTCCAAAAGGTCATATCTGCCGTAGGGGATACTGTTTCATTTTATAACAGGGCGCCAATTTTCCTTTATTTACAACTTATAATATAACCTCCTTCCATTAAATGGCAGCCGGTCTGGTCGCCACATATATCATTAGATTCCCTGAACCTCAGAGAATCAGTAGGGAGAGCTGATATGACTCTTTAAGCCGGCAAACGAAAGAAATAGGAGAGGGCACCGTAACATACCCCTCCCCTTAAAATAAGAGTCATATCGGAAGAGCAACACTCAAGAGGGCAATCTATACTCTTGCTCCCTCCGTTCCTGAAGTGTCACTCCTCCAGTTGGTGACGTGGCTAGTACCACCTTGCCAGTCACTTGCCTCATTGTATCTCCACCTCGCATAGTACCGGGTGTGATGGGTGTTCCCTGAACACCTACAAGAAATCCCCTCTCTGTGGCTACGAGTGTACTTCCACGGCTCGTTACCACTGTAATATTCAGTGCATGCAGCGCCTCCACCGCGTCGTGCACTCCGAGATAGTCTTGCATTTACACTGCGTCCTACAGGTACTCCATGTTTCCTCTCATGATCTCCTCTTCGCCAATCTTCTCTCTTCTCGGTTCCTCTTCTCCCGTAGGTGCGTTGTCTCCTCACAGTGGCACTTGTAACCTGTACTCCATCCAGCAGCTTCCTCTCTTCCACACTAGGCTTTTGCGATGGCCCAATGCCCCTCTGGTTAGGCTGGCGCCTACCCTGGGTGTACCTATTCCCTGCTTTCTTCGTATTGCCTTTCCTATACCACTCGCTCCTTCGTTCCCGACGAAAATCTTCACTCCTCCATGAGATTCTCTTCCCTGCAGACGTCTTCTTCGGTTCGTGGTTGGGCTCATCCACCTCCCTGTGACTCACCTCACTACGGTGGTTCATCTTGCACCTACCACTATTCATCTGGCCGGCATAGGGTGCACTGCGTCG
>NW_027189172.1:946244-958744 GCF_040958095.1 Procambarus clarkii
CGTTATTTTTTTTCATCGGTATGCACCATTATTTGATCCTCGATAATGACCCAGTTTTTACAATAAACTATTACAAAAAAATATCCTTCAAAATTTAAGGAATGTTTAAATGTCAAAAAGAAGAAAATTATTTAAAAGAATGTGCTTTTACTAACATGCCTTTTTCCTATGAAAGTTGGTCTGGTGTAATAATAAGGATGATTATTATTACCTCCCACTACACGACACCAAGGTTTTTTTTTCAAATAGTTACTAATTTCCTCAAATACTGCAGACAGATATATAAATCACTCGTTAATCATAATGATTATGATGGAGGAAGATGTCTACTATGTCAACTACCTGGTCTCTTGCTCTTAGGTTATGATATCGAGAAGCAAAAGAAAGGTATAGTGTCATTTTCATTTTTCACCTCTGATTTACCATGCAACTGGGTTATCCCAACTTCGGTCTCTGCCTTTTCTGAAATGGTTATCAATCCAGGTTGCATTGCAACTACAATGCTCAAACCTAAAATACAACCTGTTTTTAATTCACCCCACGTGAATAATATCTTTAGACTTCCTGACAGTGGCTTAGTTGTAGCTTATCATTGGTCCTCAATTCTCTTTTTACTCCTAGAACCCATATTAGTGATACCATCTTCTCAGCTTAAATGTAAAGTTCTGCAGGGTAATTGGGATCCTCATCAGTTAGTAAATAAAAAAAGAACGAACAATATTATTGATAAAGAGACCAGTCTAAAATCTCCCGGATCACGTTATATTGTACATTATTACCCCAAGTCTCATCTTAATGAAAATATATTTTCTATTGCAGTGTTTTACAAAGATTCACCAAACATTAACCAACAACACGATTCCTTTCAACCCTCAGGTTTCATGAAATCTCTGTACTCAGAGCTTGCTGGTATAAAATGAGGAAACCACCACCGCCTGCTCATACCCACAGGACACCTGTCATCATTTTTGGTCTGGACCTCTACCAGGATCACACACTGGTAGAGCAGCATGAATATATTTTCAATGCGAAAAGAACAAGGGCAGAGAGACTATTCTCGCCAACTGGACCAGCGAAGAGACTCCGCCGGAAAGATTTACTGTTCCAAGTGCTTATCGGCAACTAACAATGAAGATTTTCAACCCTCCCAGGAGCAGGTGTTACAAGTGTCACCGATGGAAATCATGTTGCAAGGAACTGTTGGAATGATGAGCGGTGTGGCCACTGTGCCGGAAAGCATGCAACGTCTGGTGTGTGATGCTAAAAAGGGTGGTGCACTAAACTAAGGTGTGCAAACTGTCACATGGAGGGAGTTCCCGCCTGGCATGAGGGACTGTGCCTCACTCCCGCCGAGACGGGCTACCAGGGGTACACCAGCTGGGGGCGCCAGTAACCACCCTGGCTCAGCTGCTGGGCCCCCACCGGGTCACTCCGTCACACTCTCCCTGCCTTACCCAACCACTCCAACGCCACGGTCTAGTAGCTCGAGTGACACAGTTATAGTCCCTACCAATTCATGTTGGTCGGGGGGCCTGGATCAGGCACAGAAAATTAGTGAGCTTATGCATACAGTAGAAAAACAAAACAAAATTGTGGAAAACCTGACCAAGCAGATAACTGAACAAAATAAGGAAATCATGCACCAAAGACGATGATAACCACTCTTCAGGAAACTGTGAGAGTATTAATAACTGAGTGCAGGCCACACCCAACCTGGGGTACCACCATGTGCTCCCATGCGGCCAGCACCCCAGGGCAGACCCCAGCAGGGGGTGTCCAGCCCTCACACCAGCTGGGCTCTCCCACCCACGGCTCCCCACATCCCAGTCTTCATCAACGCAGTGCGCTATGAACAGAGGTAAAACTATTCCACGTAGAAACGCATAGTGCTGTCGATGAGTATTATTGCGCAACTGATCCTGATAATGAACATAGTGACACTGAGGGTGAGAACTTTAATGATGATGACGATCAAGATGTGATACCGGGTCTAATAAACTCTGTTTGAAGGAAAATAGTAGTGGAAATGATGAAAGTGATTGTGATAAAGAACAAAGTGACACCAGTGACGCTTGTAGTGATAATGACGAAGTTCAACTGGACGTGGATGCCCGCCTCGGGCCGCGCACGCCACATCCCAGATGGTTCGCGCGTGACACATTTAAAGAAATGGTGACAGGTGATGTGCTGACTGAAGAGGAAAAAGAAGCTGTAATAAAGCACTACAACCGGCATGTAGACATACTTGCTTTCCTGAAACTGCAGACTGATAAAGTACAAAAGAACAATGGCGGCCTCTGAATCTCATAAAAACAAGTACAGTGTCATCAAGATACTCAGTTGGAATATTGCTTCTCTTAGGAAAACGGTATTCAGATCTCCATCATAAGGTTATGACTGAAGACATAGATATTGTCTGCCTCCAGGAAACCCTAACTCCCGCATGTAAAACCCCGCAGAATTTGCCTAGTTATCAGTGTTATAATCCCAGATCAAAAAATACGTGTCTTATGTATGTTAAAAAATCCCTGCCACATGAGCCACTTCCCCGCCCAACAACGATAGGGGTTTCAATATCATGGTATCCGGGTACACGTTGGTAACTCTCTACACTTAATGTTTGAATGCCTATGCACCTACTGGCCTCCTCCAGTATACTGACCTACCTAGTTTTGCACATACTGATTCTACAATATTAATTGGGGATTTAAATGCTAAACACAAACCATTAGGGGATCAACTTACAAACACCAACGGGAGAAGATCGTTGGCCACTTCTCGATGCATATGATGATGTTCAAATTATCAGTAAGAATCAACCAACGCAAATATATGGAGGAGTTCTAGATAGGTGCATTGGCTTTAACCTGTCATACACAACTCATGAGACTGGATATTATGGATGACTTAATGTCTGACCATTTAGCCATAACAGCTAACATACACGTGGCTAATGTTGACCTACCTGGCACTAAGCTGAGTAGACGCAGGCTAATAGTAAGGAAAGAGCAAGAGAAATTCTTTATAGACAGCATAGAACATTGGTATAACAATTATGAGCCTGAGAATGTACAACAGTTTTTATTGATGGACCTCATAAATAATACCTATGAGGCCATCAAAAATAGTGAGTCACGCCAAACAAAAAGAAGTACTGGTAAACAGGTCAGACACAACCAGTACTATGATGATGCTAAACTGAAAGAGCTTAAATCAATTGCTAGACAGACAGGTAAAGCATATAAGAGCCTTAGAACTCCTAAAATGTTAAAACTGTTTCAGGCCGCGCTTGCAGCGGCAAGGGAGAGAATGACTGAACTGAGACAAAATGAATGGGAGGGTTTTGTTAGTGGACTTTAACCTGCATACTCCCCTGGACAAAGCCTGGAAAGGCATAAACAAAATTATTGGTAAAAATAGTAGACAAGTTTCACACCCAAACCCGCTACAGAAAGTCAATCAATAATTACAAAATGGGCTCAGGTTTCCAGCCTTGGAATGTTACCAGCAACACTTGGGAGAAATTGCAGGAGAGGTCCACAGACAGAAATTCTCTCATAAATTTCATGTTGAGCAAGCAACATGATGAATGTGATGTTCCATATACAGATTATGAATTGGATGCAGCCCTCTCCAGGGCAGTAGCACTGCTCCTGGTGAGGACGGTATCACCTATGATATTCTAAGACTCCTACATCGTGTACCCGGTAACCCATTATTAGAATTGTTTAATGCCAGCTATGTCACTGGGCAATTGCCTGTATCATGGACACCAGTCTTACGAGTACCTGTTACAAAGCCTGGCCAACCTGATGCTTTCCGTCCCATCTCACTGACCAGTTGCATGTGCAAAACCTTTGAGAGAATGGTGCTTAATAGATTATTGTATAGAGTTAAAGAGCACATGTCACCTGATATCAATGGTTTAACACATGGTAAAAGTGTACACAACTGTATTACAACCTTTCTTACTGTTCATGGAAATAAAAGGCACAAGTACACAACATTTCTTAATTTAAAAATGCCTTTGATATTGCTAATAGGGAAGTGATTATGTATGAATTAGCGAGAATGGATGTAGGGGGACATTTATTACAATGGATACGAGGCTATCTTACCAACCGGAAGTCCTCTGCTCTGTTTCAAGGCTACAAGAGTGAAACTAAAGTAATGCAATTAGGCACCCCACAAGGAGGAGTACTTAGTCCTACCTTGTTTAATGTTCTAATTAATGCTTTACTAAAATCAATCCCAACTAGTCCGGCAAACATCACTATCAGCTATGCAGATGACATCCTTGTACATACTAAAACCCACCGCAAAATGCAAACAGTCTTAAATTGTATACATACAGCTTGTGAGAGCCTTGGTCTTGTAATCAACGCTGCTAAAACTAAGGTATTTAACAGACAAATTGGCAACCGCAAAAGTGGACCACGAAAACTTAAGATAGACAACATACCAATAGACTATGTCTCTTCTTTCAAATACCTTGGTGTCTCTGTCCCTTGTACCTCAACTGCAGTCAATAAGTTACATCAACAATGTAGAGACAGACTCAAGGCTCTCAGAACTGTAGTGGGGTACAGCCCGAAATATGGCTGTCAATATTAGAATAGCAAGAATGATGTATTTAGCGTATATAAGGTCTCTGATAGACTATCATGCACCAGCTTTGGTCTTGCAGAATGGCAAAAGTATTGATAGACTGGAAAAAATGCAAAATGAAGCACTCAGAATTATACTTGGCTGTCCTATAACTACCAAAGTTCTCAACATGCGGAAAGAATTAAATATACTTAGCATTAGCGATAGAATATTTGAAATTAATCTTATGATGGGACTAAAGCTGCTGCGTGATAACAAAAACAACATTGTGTCAGTTGTACTGTTAGAACACATACGAAATGGAACTAGCGAGTCTAAATGGATTCAAAGAACTGCCACTCATATTAAAATGATGGGACTGCACGATGTATATACAGATGAAAGAGTACAGCACTTCCTTCCACCCTGGCAGATAGTACCTTTTGACATCCTGACCCCTGCATACCCCACCAAGAAACTAATCACAAACAACCCTCATGCTCAGCTTGCTGCTAAATTAAGCACTATAGAACACATTCACAATATACAAGCTGAAAACAACATTGCACAGACCATATACACTGACGGATCACTCAATACAGCTACAGGGAGGGCAGGAAGTGCTGTTATTGCTCATCAGCCCGATGGCAGCACAATTCAAAGAAATATCCGAATTAGTAACTGGGCGTCCACAATGCAAGCCGAGTTGGTAGCGATACTGGTAGCACTCGAAATTTTTGACAACACTGAAGTAGACAGCTTAATTATTTCTGACTCCCTTTCCTCACTACGAGCAATAAACAGTTTGCAATCAAGTAATAACGTGCTTGTCTTGGAAGCTAGACGTAGATATATAAGAATACTTAGCAAGAGGGTAAATATAAAAATGTTGTGGATTCCTTCTCACATTGGCCTGCAGGAACATGACAAAGTTGACGCCCTTGCTAAGGCTGCAGTAAATAAAGACAGTATTGAACGGAATCTTGAGTTATCAAATAGGTCCCTTAAAAGTGTCATTAGACGAGAACTCCTGGATGGATTTGAAGAAAGTAGAACAGTGCAAACTGGAACTAGCAGGTCCATTGTTCATCACAATGAAATGTGTGAAGTAAAACATGTGTATGGGGCAAGTAACAAAGTCAGTAGACTAACAGATGTTATCACAGCTCGTATAAGACTTGGCTACAAGTATCTCTGGCAGTTCGGCTTGTATAGGGATTTAGATGAAGTAAAGTGTAAAGTGTGTGGACATAGGCAGGGACACACACTCGAACACTATATCTTGGATTGTTGTAAAATTGAGCCTTTTAGAGATAAATCTAAGCTCACTCTGTATGATATGGCAACCTATCTTATTACCATGGATAAATTACCTGAAATCCTTGCACTGTACCCACATTTTGCTTCCAGTAGATGAAAGACATGAGATTCAGAAACAAGTAGTGTATTGTGAGGACTAATAATAAACAGAAGCTCCCCTATGACTCTGTAATATCCCCATTGGCCAAACTATTATGTATTAGCGATAAGACCTACCATTATTGTATGATGACTTACTGTAAATATGTAGCTCTTGTAATAGCACTTTCTCTGTAACTAGCTGACATTGTATCAATAAGGTGAGAAGGATTGAAGAAATTGTTTATGTAATAATCTAAGATGAGGTCTGATAAAGACCTTTTGTGCCCTCTGTAATGCTTTTGCGCTACCGCTCACAGGATGAGTATGGGGTGCACAATAAACTAGCCGCCTTCGGCGGCATTAGACACGCGTGGACAATTTTAGGCATCCTAGAGAATATTATTTTAAGTTGAGAGTTGTTGTTATTACTATTTTTTCTTGACTCAGTTGTAAGAAAAAAAATCACCAGATAAGAGATTTCTTGAAATCTGAGGGTAGAAAGGAATCGTGTTGTTGGTCAATGTTTGGTGAATCTTCAGAAAACTTAATTAAGTGTAGAAAGAAAAGTGTCAGGGTACCTAACAGATGGAATGCATTAAGCAATGATGATGAGGAGGCAGACTCCTTACACAGTTTCAAATGTAGATATGATAGAAACCAATTGGCTCAGGAATCTATATACCAGTTCATTAATAGTTCCAATGCGGGACCAAAGAGCCGAAACTCAATCCCCCCAAATACAACTAGGTGAGACACTATAATTCTTTTTTTTAGTAAATATATAATAATAATATTATTTTATTTACTTAAGCAAAACAAAAAGAGAGAATAAGAATTTTAGTTATATATATACTGTATACAGTCAACCAGGCAGCAAAGCTACATTAGACACGTGTGGACAATTTTAGGCCTTCTAGAGAATATTAAGTTAAGAATTGTTGTCATTATTATATTTTTAACCAAGCACCTGGTTCACACAGTATGGTTCTTTTTTAGCCCAATTATTAAATATATTCCTTTTCATTTAATTTAATATTTGGAAAATTCCTACCTTTTTTTATGGTGCTTCGAAATTTATTTGTTCTCTTTCTTCACTTTTTATACTTTTATTTGTGTTAATTGTGGTGAAAATTGCCAAAGTTGCCAGAATTACCGCAAGGGAAACCAGCTATGGCATGTAGTGAACCCATAACATATTTCATTTTACCATCAGTCATTCCAACTTCAACTGATTCCATATATGGTATTTTGTTATACATATTCATAATAGATGTTATCGTAATGAACAGACATAAAATAACTAATACAATAAGTATAAAATATGTGAATATTTAATTCCCGAACAATACTTTTTGTATTTTTTATATAGAAACCGCAAAGTTAAATTAGACCCATGTGGTTTATTTGAGAAGTTGTACCGAAGGACTAGTATCTTCTAGTTCCATACAGAACAACATGACGCCTTAAATAACTGATATGGTGGAAATATCTTTTGGTTTCCTTCCAAGTAACAGATATGGTAAAAGCACCATATTATCCCCCCTTCTCTCCCATTATGTGGAATTTGTTACAGGAGTTTCATGAATGATAGAATCAATTGTTTAAGGGAATTTCCACAAATGGATGTCATGATGAAAGATATAAAGATTTCCAAGCAATAAAATACGAGTCAATCGATTTGCTATGATGTTGGAATTTGGAGGTGTAATGGTTTATTAGACTGGTGGAATTTGTAACAACAAGGAACATTTTTAGCTCTTTCCAGTTTTTATTTCCAGAGAATTTTATAAAGAAGTGATCATGTCTCGGTTCCCAATGTAGATATGATATAGCCCTTTAGGCTCAGGAATCTGCACACCAGTTCATTGACTGTTGAGAGGTGGGACTAAAGAGCCGAAGCTCAATCCCCCCAAGCACAACTAAGTGAGTACAACTATGTTAGTGCACACACACACACACACAATGGATAATAAAAAAATACACCATTATATATGAAACTATACTCAATAATTTCCTTTTTTAGTAAGTACATATTATTATTATTATTATTTTATATAAAAAAGAAAGAATAAAAGAGTTTAGTTTTATATAAACTGTAATACAGTCAACCAGGCTGCAAAGTTTGATTAGAGACGTGTGAACAATTTAAGGTATCCTAGAGAATATTAATTTAGGAGTTGCTACTTTGACACTTTACTTCCTACACTCAAGTTTTGCAAAGATTCACCAAACATTGACAAAGAGCATGATTCCTCTCAGCCTTCAGATTTCATGAAATCTTTTTTCTAATGTATTTATCTCTTATAACTGATTCAAGAAATAAATTAATAATGACAGCAACTAATAAATTAGAACAATTTCTTGAAGTTCTCGTTCTATGTAATTTTTGACATAACACAGCTGATTTTTTGGTCATCATAAGTTTTTAAAGAAATTTTTTAAGGGGTTTATTATATAATATGATTCTCTAGGATGCCTAAAATTGTCCCAAACGTGTCTAATCTAGCTCTGTGGTCTGGTTGACTGTATAAAGTATATATAAACTAAACTCTTATTATTTCTTTTTTTGTTTTAGTAAATAAAATAATATTACTGTTATTTAATACTTACTAAAAAAGAAAACAAATAGAGAATATAGTTTCATATATACTGGTTGAATTTTTATTTTCATCCAATATGTGTATGTGTGTATACACTCATCTAGTTGAGCTTGGGGAAGGGGACTGAGCTTAGGCTCATAAGCCCCCGCCTCTTAACTATCAATGAACTGGTGTACAGATTCCTGAGCCCATTGGGCTCTATCATATCTACATTTAAAATTGCTTATGGAGTCTGCCTCCACGTCATCACATTCCGTTCTGTTAGGTACTCTGACACTTTTTTCTCTAAACTCAAGTTTTTCAAAGATTCACCAAACATTGACCAACAGCAGGAATCCTTTCAACTCTGAGATTTCATGTAATTTTATATCTGGGTATTTCTCTCTTACAACTGAGACCAGAAAAAATATAATAATGACAACAACTTATAACTTCTCCTCATAGGTCATACCCTCAGCTCAGAGACTAGCCTGGTGGCATCCCTCTGAACCTTTTCTAATTTAATTTTGTGTTGGATTAGATCTGAAACTGTGGATGGATGTGATGCCTCCACCACATCACGGCCTACATTGCATCCCATCTGTTAACTACTCTGACACTTTTCTTTCTAAACACGATCCATCTGACTTTATCTATATACCAAAGAGTAGAAAAATGGCGTCAACTAGAAAGATCTAAGAATGTAGCAAGCTGTTACAAAAGTCATCAGTCAAATAAACCACTACACCTCCTCCAAATTCCAACATTAAGAAGACTTGTAGATGTGTCAATCGAATCTCATCACTTTTGCGATGACTGTATTAAAAAAATGTCTATTTATGTGTATTCCAATAGACTTTTAAATTCGTCTACTAATTTAGATATAATAAAAACTAATACTATAGTATATGTTATTCCGATAAATTCTTTTAATATTGATTATGAAACAGTAAAATGTAATAATATCCATACACGCAAACAACAACCTTGTAGGGTTGTTTTACCTCATTTACAATATATTTTAATTTGGTACTTACACGGATCTTATTTTCCTATTGACCCGGTAAAATTTCAGCAATTAGTGAGTGTAGCTTCTTCATTAGTATTTAGAATTAATACAGCAAAAGTAAATGGAAGAATGCCATCCTTGGAAACTTGTATAACAGCCATGCTGACATCCATTTTTGGTCATTCACTACCCCAATTGATCCCATCATTTATCAAACTCATATCCCAAATTCGAAATCTTGTAATAGAATGGGATGATATAAAGATTTCACCATATCAGTTACTAGATGGGAAGAACCAGATTTTATTTTCACCCCACATATTTTAAGGCATTTGATATAGATGTTAATCATATTGTTATACAAGACGAGGCAGGAACTACAAGACAATGGTCATGGTATCTTCATCCAAAACAACTAAAATTATCAGGAAAAATTCTACCCATGATGAGAAATTTTTCAGAGGAATAATTAAATAAAGTGAAGAAAGTTGTGGGGCATGCTCATCTATGTCTATGTAATAGGTGGTAAAGGGGAGAATTTGTAATATCTTTAGTTTAGAGGAGTATTGGAAAAAGTATCGGCTATTCCTCTAACACCAACAACTCAATTTCTTTCAATCCTCAGATTTCATAAAATTTCTATCAGGGGTATTTCTCTCCTATAACTGAGTAAAGAAAAAATATAATTATGACAAACAACTCCTAACTTAATATTCTCTAGGATGCCTAAAATTGGTCACACGTGTCTAATCTAGCTTTGTGGTCTGCATAACTGTATACGTAGTAGTAGTAGTAGGCATCCATCAGTCTCAGAAGACTATGGGGTGGCGCTCTGGTTGTTGGTCTGGAGTGGCCTCACCAGCGCGCACAGCAAGGGTAGGTTGATTCGGGGGAGAAGCTGTTACCCAGGCAGCAGGTCCCCCCCCCCCCTCTCCACGGCGCCAAAAAGTCTCCAATGGAAAGGGAAACGCCAATACGATTGGTTCCAGCGCCGTCGCAGGAACTGTGAGTTCCGGGCATAACTGTATACAGTATATATAAAACTAGAACTCTTATTCTTTTTTTTACTAAGTCAATAAAATAATATTATTATTTAATAATTACTAAAAAAAGAAATAGAGAGTATAGTTACATTATGTATACTAGTTGAAATTTTATTTCCATCCAATGAGTGTTGTACTTACCTATTTGTGCTTGTGGGGGGGGGGGTTGAGCCTTGGCTCTTTGGTCTCACCTCTCAACTGTCAATTAACTGGTGTACAGATTCCTGGGCCTACTGGGCTCTATCATATCTACATTTAAACTGTGTAGGGAGTAAGCCTC
Source organism: Procambarus clarkii (assembly GCF_040958095.1). Taxonomy (NCBI): domain Eukaryota; kingdom Metazoa; phylum Arthropoda; class Malacostraca; order Decapoda; family Cambaridae; genus Procambarus; species Procambarus clarkii. Next base: position 957,144 of record NW_027189172.1, read on the forward strand.
CACCACATCTCTGCCTAATGCATTCTATTTACTAACTACTCTGACACTGAAAAAGTTCTTTCTAATGTCTCTGTGGCTTATCTAAATTTCTTATCTGGGATATCTGTCTCTTTTTTCTCTACAACTGAGTCAAGAAAAAATATAATAATGACAACAACTCATAACTAACTAAATATTCTCTAGGATGCCTAGATTGGCCACACGTGTCTAATCTAGCATTGTGGCCTGCATAACTGTATACAATATATATAAAAACTAAACTCTTATTCGTTCTTTTTTTTATCAAGTAAATAATATAATAATATTATTTAATTTTACAAAAAAAAAGAAATAGAGAGTATAGTTACATATATTATGGTTGAAATTTTTATTTTCATAATATGTGTGTGTGTGTGGATGTCCTTGGGGATGATTTAGATTTAGGGGGAGCTGGTCGGCCGAGTGGACAGCACGCTGGACTTGTGATCCTGTGGTCCGGGGTTCGATCCCGGGCGCCGGCGAGAAACAATGGGCAGAGTTTCTTTCACCCTATGCCCTGTTACCTAGCAGTAAAATAGGTACCTGGGTGTTAGTCAGCTGTCACGGGTTGCTTCCTGGGGGTGGATGCCTGGTCGAGGACCGGGCCGCAGGGATACTAAAGCCCGAAATCATCTCAAGATAACCTCAAGATCTATTCCTGAGCCTAATGGAATCAATCATATCTACACTTGAAACTGTGTATGGAGTCTGCCTCAATCTCATCACTGCATAAAATATTCCGTCTATTAGGTACTCTGGCACTTTTTCTTTCTACACTCAAGTTTTCCAAAGCCTCACCAAACATTTACCAACAAAAACGATTTCCTTTCAAGTCTCAGATTTTATAAAATCTCTTATCTGGGGTATCTCTCTCTCTCTCTCTTACAACTGAGTTAAGAAAAAATATAATAATGACAATAACTCATAACTTAACATTTTCTAAGATGTCTAAAATTGGCCATATGTGTCTAGTGTAGCTATGTGGCTTGCAAAAATGTGGGTGGTCACCTAGTTGTGCTTGGGGAGGATTAAGCTTAGGCTCTTTAGCCCTGTGCAAATTTTTTAGCCTTATTGGGCTCTATCATATCTACATTTGAAACTGAGTATGGAATCTGCTTCCACCACATCACTGCCTAATACGTTCCATCTGTTAAATATTGATATATATTTTCTATACGCATTGAGGGTTTAAAAAGAATAGTTTTGTTGGTCAATGTTTGGTGAGGCTTTGGAAAGCCTTAGTGTAGAAAGAAAATTGTCAGAGTACCTAACATACGGAATATTTTACGCAGTGATGAGATGGAGGCAAACTCCATACACAGTTTCATATGTAGATTTGTACAGGGCCAAAGAGCCTATGCTAAATCGTCCCCAAGCACAACCACACACACACACACACACAAACACATTATAAGAAAATAAAATTTCAACCAGAAAATATGTAACTATACTCTCTATTTTTTTGTGAAAGTATTAAATAATAATATTATTATATTATTTACTTAATAAAAAAAAGATAGGAACAAATAAGAGTTTAGTTTTTATGTACTGTATTCAGTTACGCAGGCCACAGAGCTAGATTA
>NW_027189172.1:966244-1203744 GCF_040958095.1 Procambarus clarkii
ATATTATATATATATATATATATATATATATATATGTGTGTGTGTGTATATCACGAAAATAAACACGTGATTAAGAATGTGACAATGTCAGACCACGGAGGAAAATGAAACAGGAATTTCCTTAAGTACTTTCGTATATTAAATACATCTTCAGAAGGAATACATCTTCAGGAAGGAATCATTCCTTCTGAAGATGTATTTAATATACGAAAGTACTTAAGGAAATTCCTGTTTCATTTTCCTCCGTGGTCTGATATATATATATATATATATATATATATATATATATATATATATATATATATATATATATATATATATATATATATATATATATATATATATATACCACATCAATCGCTGTTCATCATCCTCATTGTGTTTTTGTAACTTTTAGTTAATAACAATATTATGAGCATTTATAATGATCAGCTAGTTCAATCTCAGCATCTCTTACAATTGAGGAATAATCGATTGTTGTGTTATGAACTTTTATCAACACACAGGATCCACGACTATTTAGCTATGGCTATTGCTCTCTTTGACTACCTCGATGATTTTACAGATAATTTTCTTATGTGACTCATATTGCAACCGAGAAACCCATGGTCAAAACGTATCAAACCCGTTTAACTTAAAATATTAATAATTTGAAACAGTATTTTACTACATTTAATGACGATCTAAATGTGGATGTGATAAACAACGTTAATAATCTCTCCATTCTCGATATTGCAATGGACATTTAACCTAGTAAAATATTCCATATAAATATGAAACCTGAAAAAGTTCATATGTTGATATTCCCACTGATGATTCCAATAGGAAAAGTATAACAATGTTAGAAACCACCCTTCCTAACGTTATTTATACGCCTGAAATAAGATTCGTTATCCTTGAAAATAGATGTTGTAATGAAATGTTTGTTTAAAGAATACAATTACATTTTTACCAAATATATTAACTCGAGGTACCAGCACAAACTTTATTGTTGAAAATTCCCTAGGGAATATTACCCAAAATACTATATCATCCATCAGTAAATATTTGGCAGAAATGGTTTAAATTATAATAAATTAAAACAAAAAATGACTACAACATCCACAATGATGTTAATAATCTTAGCAGTGCCTTAAAAAATGAACAGTATAAAAAAAGCTTTCCAAATCTAATTAGATTTTGAAAAATCTATTCTAAAGACACTCTTTACACACACCAAAATAAAATTTCAATTTGAAAATAGTTCAGAGACTCTAAACCCATTTCCTCTGATAATGTTACACCCTATCTAACTTAGGAATACAAGAAGATGGGATAAGAGACATAAAACAATTTGAACCGAAGGAAAATATTCAAGAATTAAATGAATTCTTTAAAAATACCAATAATAACGACCGAATAGTGGATTCATCCCTCATTAATGTTTTTTTAACTAACCTTATATTTTGTGTGATCAAGGAATTTGAAAACGAAAATATGGACTGACCCAATCTCATGAACAGAATTTTTTGTGTATATAAATTGTTTGAACGGTTTCTATCTTCCCTTGAACGTAGTCATCTTCATACACCGAATTCAATCTTTGCCCAACTGATTTACCTTTCTTATCTCTTATGTAAACGCATGAATGAACTCATTAAAAGTTGTGTAAATATGAACACTGTCGCTAATTCTAAAATAGATGAAATTCAAAATACCTTTCAAACTAATTTGACTTAAATGGATAATAATAATAAATTTTGTATGCAACAGTTACATGAACATTACCAACGGCAACATAAAAATTCTCAAGAGGTCTTTAAAACAACATTGAAGAAATTTATAGAAAAACTGAGGATAGTAAAAATTAATTATGGGTGAGATTGTAGTAAAATCAGATAAAGTGTTAACCTTTCAAATATCGACACTATACGCGAAAAATAATTAATGTTAAATAATCAGCTGGAGTTGATAGAACAACTCATACATAATATACCAATGGAAGAAAGTGAAGATGATGAAAGTAGTTAATAAGTATTATAGAAATAAGAAGACATTATATCAAAATACAGAGAATTTTATTCTTATAGTGAGGAAATTTGTACCCATGTGAGAGGACGACATTGTCTACTGTTTACATGAGAATTTTCTGCTTCTTGTTTATTTATTAATGGTAACTGATCGTTTTCACATGAAATGAAAGTAGTCACATTGTATCTTTTCTTTGTTTTCGATAGTCGATTTTACTGTCCCAAAGATTTCTTTTTCACAGAAACATATTAAGGAGAAGAGTGCTGTGTCACCATAAGACAGACACTGGGCTAACTTTCCCAGAGGCTGGGGGTTCTGTTCTTTTGCTACTACTATTATCATCTATTTTTCCATTTAAACCTTTAGAGAGAATAAAAGTATCTATATTTTTTATTTGATGAGGGGGTATATGGAAAGCTCCAAATTCTTTCACCACATCACGTATTGTATAAGGTTTGACAGATATCAGGCGACTATATTGCTGTTTGACTGTTCCATCATCATCAGTTGTCTCTGTCTCATAACTCTTTTTTTTCTTCCTAAAGCATTATAAACAGCCCAATTATCTATCAGTATTGCTCTCATATCTGAATATTTAGGGTATTTATTGACCATATATTTGTATGACTTACTAACACCATATTTATTTTTGGATAAAACACAGTCATAATACGTTAGAATGAGTTAAATATTGACAAATGTGTTAAAACATTTTGGATATATGATCGTTTCCCTGCCGACCATAAAATAAGAATGTTATGTTTGTTGGTGGCTATCATATAATCTAACATTTCATATAAAAATGGGCGTGTGTACACTGAAGGAAAACTATATGACAAATTCAATTGCAAATGTTGTTGTTCATCATTAACAGCTAATGTATTATCAAAATAAAAAACGAGAAGAACAGGTGCCCTCTTTTCCTCATTAAGATATCGTACATATTTAAAAAAAACATATCTTGAGAAAAATTTTCAGTATCTAAGCTCTTTTTACTATTAAAATAATTATTACTACTGTTATCGTCGTTGTTTACTGGTGACAATATATTACTAGTAGTAATAGTAGTATTATTAATATCACTAGTAGTAGCAGTAGTATCATTAGAAGCATCATTAGTAGTAGTTATATTAGAAGGAAAATATCACAAAAGTTTATTTGTACTCATATTCCACGACATTGTATTTTAATGTGTTTAAATTTTATTTTTTTATTTTAAATAATTTATTTACTTAATTTTCTAACAAGGTAACATTGTAACATGGTAACATAGGTAACATTGGATGACCAAATAATGTTGATGGTATATGTTTTATTACTTCCTCAATGAAATGCTTGTTAGAGTGCCGCATTTCCTCGGTGGGAAGTATATTTTTCTCGAGTAAGCATTTTAAATGAATCATAGCATGGACGATAATAACACAGATATTAAGAGCTGACATTCCCATTCCTTGTAGACTAGTGTTGAACATTTCTCCATTAGACACATTTACAAATGTGTTATATTAAATGCGATGTGAACCTAACACTTTATATCGCTTATCTGCTCCAGGCATAACCAAACTGTACGCATCTAAGCCACTTACCAGAGACCGGTCATTATTCTTGTTTAATGAATTTTTGTCATCATCTATAATTGTTTTATAAATGCTTTGTAATTCATTTATTGAATAAACAATATACACATTATTAGTAATATGGTCAAAGTAAAGATTAATATACTCACAATCTTGAGGATGGAGGAGTTTTCCACTTTGATATCGATTACCCTCTAATGCCAAATTCAAAATTTCAGTATTTACTGCCATTCTACTCTCCTCAAAATCGACAAAGAGATAATTTACTGGGAGTGATCTTGAATTTTTTTTATTATCAAACCAACCATCAAACCAAAATTGATCAGCAGCTCCAAATAAATTTTCAATTGTTCTAGATGTAAGTTGCTGAGCCACATGTCCCATAAACCTAATCCAGTTATGATAAACTTTATTTATAATAAATTGGGCACTTTCATGGGTATATATTAGAGCCGTGATTGGCTCAGCTTTGATAATGTTACTTCTACCTAGACACTCTTCAATATATTGTAAACGTCATTCTACTCTAGCTAAGCGTGTTCTTTCCTCTAAATCATAATCATCAATATGAACATCTTTATTAAGGTTGTTTTTTTCGTTTTTCATATGACCATCTGTGTTTGCACGATATGCGTCACTGGAGGGTAGGAGTCCAGCTGCTGTTTTGACATATGACACACGTTGTTGCTGCTTTCTTCCGTATTGATTTGGTTCATTATTTCTTTCTCTAGTTGTTGTTTTAGCTTCTGTTGTTGCAGTTGTTTGTTTTTTTCTACAAGTAATATAAGATTTTTCCTTATCACCGGATGTAGATCCCTCCTGTTGAGGAGAAATAGGCCATCGACTCAAGATTTTCTGTTTCTTCTTCTTCTTCCTCTTGTTTTTCTCTTTTTTTTTTTAACATGTTAGTGTCAAATGTATTATTATGCATTGTTACTTTTTTAATTATTTTTAACTACTTTAAATTTTATTATATTTATAAATACATTCTTTCATGTTCAACTCATTTTCCTGGAAGAGCGTCTCAAATATCTTCATCTTGTTGTGTAATTCTTTTAAATTTTGGGGGTCCCCCAATGTCGAACGAGAGACTTAGATGACACCAGCAGCGGAGACGGAGGTAAAATTTTAATATTTTTCAAAAATAATAATAATAATAAATCTGATGGCCAGCTTATCAACTAAGGATATTTTAAAATTACTCGAGGAAAAGAAACTGCAAAATGTCAATACGAATTTGCTAGACTTGTACAATCCAAGAAATGATAGAACTGGAAACAAGGACCTGGATGAGTTTCCACTGGTATATGATTCAATGTTACTTAGTTTATCGTATACATAAAAGAATTCAAATCTAAATTAGGTAGTAATATAGCTATTATTGAAAAATATAATAAACAGTGCTTATCATGTTCCCCTCAATATATTAGGGGTATCACCTTATGGGTGATTAAACTTGTATTACCTACTGATTAATACTTGTATAAATTATTAAACTTGGATCACCTTATGGGTGATACAAGTATTAATAGATATTATCAAGAATTTCAGCAGAAACTAGGTGATATTGGTCAGGCCTCGGCTAGTTTTGCCCTAGGTAATATGGTAAACCCTAATTTAGATTATACGATGTGGATTAGGTCTGAAGATTTACAACTCAATCGTATGTTTATTGGTCAAGTATATCTGACAGTATCACAAATGCGTCAATTAATAAGTCAGTCACCATACCGAGCTCATCAAATATTAGGTTTCAGTGATGTTACCACACCTTCGAAATTTTAACCTAATTACCTAACCAAACCTTTAGGTTAGAAGAACCTTAGAACCTAACCTTTAGGTTAGGTTCGGTCATATACCTACGTTAGTTTTAACTCAAATAGAAAAAAATACTCATACATAGTGAAATGAATAGCTTTATCATTTCATAAGAAAAAAAAGAAAAATATATGTTCAGGAAAACTTGGCGGCTTATTAGGCAAATTGCGTCTTGCATAGTTAGCCAAGAAGTGCATTCTGGCTACTAGGTACGACATATATATATATATATATATATATATATATATATATATATATATATATATATATATATATATATATATATATATATATATATACATATATATATATATATATATATATATATATATATATGTATATATATATATATATATATATATATATATATACAACTTTAGAACACTTTCCCACCAGGAGACTCGAACCCTAGCCAGCACAGAAGCCTTCCAGCAACTGGCATAACAGGTACGCCTTAACCCTCTGCACCACCGCTCAGACCCTTAAAAGAGATGGTAATTTCGGAGTATTTAAATATCCCAAAGATCAACACCTCCCAAGAGCACCAGAGCAAGTGAGGGGTCATTTAGACGTTAATTTCATCAAGTCCCTGTTAATATGGGAAGACACAGTGTCTCTGCTTAAGGCACAACTCTCTTAAACACGAGAGTTAAGTATACAACTTTAGAACACTTTCCCACCAGGAGACTCGAACCCTAGCCAGCACAGAAGCCTTCCAGCAACTGGCATAACAGGTACGCCTTAACCCTCTGCACCACCGCTCAGACCCTTAAAAGAGATGGTAATTTCGGAGTATTTAAATATCCCAAAGATCAACACCTCCCAAGAGCACCAGAGCAAGTGAGGGGTCATTTAGACGTTAATTTCATCAAGTCCCTGTTAATATGGGAAGACACAGTGTCTCTGCTTAAGGCACAACTCTCTTAAACACGAGAGTTAAGTATACAACTTTAGAACACTTTCCCACCAGGAGACTCGAACCCTAGCCAGCACAGAAGCCTTCCAGCAACTGGCATAACAGGTACGCCTTAACCCTCTGCACCACCGCTCAGACCCTTAAAAGAGATGGTAATTTCGGAGTATTTAAATATCCCAAAGATTAACACCTCCCAAGAGCACCAGAGCAAGTGAGGGGTCATTTAGACGTTAATTTCATCAAGTCCCTGTTAATATGGGAAGACACAGTGTCTCTGCTTAAGGCACAACTCTCTTAAACACGAGAGTTAAGTATACAACTTTAGAACACTTTCCCACCAGGAGACTCGAACCCTAGCCAGCACAGAAGCCTTCCAGCAACTGGCATAACAGGTACGCCTTAACCCTCTGCACCACCGCTCAGACCCTTAAAAGAGATGGTAATTTCGGAGTATTTAAATATCCCAAAGATCAACACCTCCCAAGAGCACCAGAGCAAGTGAGGGGTCATTTAGACGTTAATTTCATCAAGTCCCTGTTAATATGGGAAGACACAGTGTCTCTGCTTAAGGCACAACTCTCTTAAACACGAGAGTTAAGTATACAACTTTAGAACACTTTCCCACCAGGAGACTCGAACCCTAGCCAGCACAGAAGCCTTCCAGCAACTGGCATAACAGGTACGCCTTAACCCTCTGCACCACCGCTCAGACCCTTAAAAGAGATGGTAATTTCGGAGTATTTAAATATCCCAAAGATCAACACCTCCCAAGAGCACCAGAGCAAGTGAGGGGTCATTTAGACGTTAATTTCATCAAGTCCCTGTTAATATGGGAAGACACAGTGTCTCTGCTTAAGGCACAACTCTCTTAAACACGAGAGTTAAGTATACAACTTTAGAACACTTTCCCACCAGGAGACTCGAACCCTAGCCAGCACAGAAGCCTTCCAGCAACTGGCATAACAGGTACGCCTTAACCCTCTGCACCACCGCTCAGACCCTTAAAAGAGATGGTAATTTCGGAGTATTTAAATATCCCAAAGATCAACACCTCCCAAGAGCACCAGAGCAAGTGAGGGGTCATTTAGACGTTAATTTCATCAAGTCCCTGTTAATATGGGAAGACACAGTGTCTCTGCTTAAGGCACAACTCTCTTAAACACGAGAGTTAAGTATACAACTTTAGAACACTTTCCCACCAGGAGACTCGAACCCTAGCCAGCACAGAAGCCTTCCAGCAACTGGCATAACATGTACGCCTTAACCCTCTGCACCACCGCTCAGACCCTTAAAAGAGATGGTAATTTCGGAGTATTTAAATATCCCAAAGATCAACACCTCCCAAGAGCACCAGAGCAAGTGAGGGGTCATTTAGACGTTAATTTCATCAAGTCCCTGTTAATATGGGAAGACACAGTGTCTCTGCTTAAGGCACAACTCTCTTAAACACGAGAGTTAAGTATACAACTTTAGAACACTTTCCCACCAGGAGACTCGAACCCTAGCCAGCACAGAAGCCTTCCAGCAACTGGCATAACAGGTACGCCTTAACCCTCTGCACCACCGCTCAGACCCTTAAAAGAGATGGTAATTTCGGAGTATTTAAATATCCCAAAGATCAACACCTCCCAAGAGCACCAGAGCAAGTGAGGGGTCATTTAGACGTTAATTTCATCAAGTCCCTGTTAATATGGGAAGACACAGTGTCTCTGCTTAAGGCACAACTCTCTTAAACACGAGAGTTAAGTATACAACTTTAGAACACTTTCCCACCAGGAGACTCGAACCCTAGCCAGCACAGAAGCCTTCCAGCAACTGGCATAACAGGTACGCCTTAACCCTCTGCACCACCGCTCAGACCCTTAAAAGAGATGGTAATTTCGGAGTATTTAAATATCCCAAAGATCAACACCTCCCAAGAGCACCAGAGCAAGTGAGGGGTCATTTAGACGTTAATTTCATCAAGTCCCTGTTAATATGGGAAGACACAGTGTCTCTGCTTAAGGCACAACTCTCTTAAACACGAGAGTTAAGTATACAACTTTAGAACACTTTCCCACCAGGAGACTCGAACCCTAGCCAGCACAGAAGCCTTCCAGCAACTGGAATAACAGGTACGACATATATATATATATATATATATATATATATATATATATATATATATATATGTCGTACCTAGTAGCCAGAACTCACTTCTCAGCCTACTACGCAAGGCCCGATTTGCCTAATAAGCCAAGTTTTCATGAATTAATTGTTTTTCAGCTACCTAACCTACCTAACCTAACTTAACCTAACTTTTTCGGCTACCTAACCTAACCTAACCTATAAAGATAGGTTAGGTTAGGTTAGGTTAGGTAGGGTTGGTTAGGTTCGGTCATATATCTACGTTAATTTTAACTCCAATAAAAAAAAATTGACCATACATAATGAAATAGGTAGCTTTATCATTTCATAAGAAAAAAATTAGAGAAAATATATTAATTCAGGAAAACTTGGCTTATAAGGCAAATCGGGCCTTGCATAGTAGGCTGAGAAGTGCGTTCTGGCTACTAGGTACGACATATATATATATATATATATATATATATATATATATATATATATATATATATATATATATATATATATATATATATATATATATATATGTCGTACCTAGTAGCCAGAATGCACTTCTTGGCCAACTATGCAAGACGCAATTTGCCTAATAAGCCGCCAAGTTTTCCTGAACATATATTTTTCTTTTTTTTTCTTATGAAATGATAAAGCTATTCATTTCACTATGTATGAGTATTTTTTTCTATTTGAGTTAAAACTAACGTAGATATATGACCAAACCTAACCTAAAGGTTAGGTTCTAAGGTTCTTCTACAAAAATCAGAGGATACAACTGACGATTTACTATAAAACCAGAAAAACGGCCAGCCTACTCATGAGAAACTCTCCAGACACAAAGCAGAACGCTTTAAAAGAGACCAACGTCGTCTATGCCTTCAAATGCCCTCTTGGGGACTGTAAGCTCCAAAAAAAACAGTATATAGGCAAGACAACAACATCTTTTTCTAGGCGTTTAACGATGCATAAGCAACAGGGCTCCATTAAGGAACATATAATCTCTTCCCACAACCAAACCATCGCCAGAGAAATCCTAGTAAACAACATAGAAATCATCGATAGATACAGCGATAGCAGACGGCTTGACGCTTGCGAGGCACTACACATTAAAAAGTCAAAACCAGCAATCAACAGCCAATTAATGCACAACTATATTCTACCCACCTCAAGACTCGGCTCCAATATAGAAGCATCAAGAAATATGGACCAATAGGCTTTCTACAATCACTTCCATTCAATACCCATTGTTTCGTGTTCTGTCTTGTGTTGATGAATTTTATACCCTATTAATACCACCTCACCCCATCCACCTCACTCAAATGTAGATATAAACAAATCGGAGATGTGTAAGTTCTATTCAGTTGTGTATGTGTAAACTAAAGTCTTTGAAAATGTAATAAGTTTTACGAAACGCGCTCAAGTGTCGCGTCAGACTAGAAATAAAAATTAATTTTGGAGAATTGATTTTTGAATTACCACCAACAGTGAAAAGGAATGTACGAAAGATCGAGAAAATTCGTGTTAGAATTATTAATCTTACTTTTTCGGTCATATTTAATAATATATATATATATATATATATATATATATATATATATATATATATATATATATATATATATATATATATATATATACATATATATATATATATATATATATATATATATATATATATATATATATATATATATATATATATATATATATATATATATATATATATATATATATATATATATATATATATTGTGACGGTAACGCGTTGGTGTTCGGCTGTTCAAAGCTAGGGGTATGGCCTCGTCACATAGTATTAAAAAAAAATAGAAAATCTGGAACTTCGTCTGTGGTAAGGTAAGGAGAAGACACACAAAACACAAGTAAACTTTAACAATGAAATTTTAATTACGTTAAATAAACAAAACATGAATAAAATGGACATACAAATTCGTATAACAAAATCAATCAATCAAAATAATAAGAATAATTATATGACAAAGTGAAAAGTTACGTTAAGACAAGTGAGCAATAACAAGCTGTGCAATATACAATAAAATGAGAGGTGCAGGAATATTGGCTTTAAGCTATCACCTCTCTTAGTACTCATAAGCCAAAGCTCAGTCTACCAGGAAGAAGTGTTAACCGTATGAAAGCACTGAATATTCTGAGGACTGAGGTCGTGGCGGCCCCAGACATCAAGTAGTATGGTGGGTGAGTGCCGGAGCAGCTGGACCGGCGGCCAATCAGCGAGGAGCCGGCAATAAGACAGGTAGTTTGGCGGTTTGAGGTGTAGCAGGTGTTCCTGGCTGCATACGTTTTGCGCTCTGGCAAACCTTGCTGGTGTTGTTGTCGTTGTTGGACATTTCTTCCATAGTAGTTTTATATATTTGTAACGACGTATTTTTGGAGTGAAGAGCAGGCTCAATCTCTTGAAGGAGATTATCGTCACAATATATATATATATGTATATATATATATATATATATATATATATATATATATATATATATATATATATATATATATATATATATATATATATATATATATATATATATATATATATATATATATATATATATATATATATATATATATATATATATATATATATATATGCAATTGACGATCACAAAACACTGATCATTTTATGCGGAAAATCCACAGATTTTCACAGATGGAAAAATTTCCACAGATGGATTTTCACAGATGAAAATCCACAGATGGAAAAATCTCCAACCGGGATTTTGTTATAAACCTCTCGGATAGACAGCTTGATAATGACACGATTACTGCATTAGGATATGGCCTGAGCTTTGCCACATCTAACGGAACAGTCAATTATGTAGATATTGCCAAAGGTTTCAGCAATCTTGAAAAGTATAGCAATGTCTCAGTTGAAGATATTAATGTGTGCAAAGGTATGATGTATGGCGTTTTACTTAACAATTCTGTTCCTAATTGTCCAAGTCGATTTGTTCATGCGTTCAAAAATCTCAAAAAAGATAGTTCATTACATATTACCAAGGCTGATAAGTCAAATGCAGTAGTTATTATGAATAAAGATGACTATGTCCGAAAAATGGAGTTACTCTTGTTCAATTGGTTCGGCGGCTTATAAACTCTCTAAGTGGTTAGTCAAAGTTTTGTCCCCTATAGTTGGTACTATTTCCAACTCACACTTGACAAACAATGTGGACTTACTTAATAAGCTATCCACACTGAATTTAAATTTTGATTTTAAACTTATAAGTTTCGATGTGACCTCTTTATTCACTAAAGTTCCTGTTGATGATTTGTTAGAATTTCTACGTGAGGAACTGCCTAAATATAATTTGATCTTGCAGACCAATAAAGTATTGGAACTTATTAAATTGTGTATAAAAGACAATTATTTTAGTTTTAATGGAAAAATTTTCAAACAAACATTTGGTATGGCGATGGGCAATCCCCTGTCCCCAGTTTTAAGCAATTTGTATATGGAATTCTTTGAAACAAAAATCTTATCCAGGATTATCCCGGCTAATGTAGTTTGGTTTAGGTATGTTGATGATATTTTGTGCTTATGGCCGTGCAACAAAGACCAGATAGTTTTTCTTAATGAACTCAATTCTTTGGTTCCTTCAATAAAATTCACTTGTGAGACTGAGGAGAATGGTACTCTTCCGTTTTTGGACATTATGATTCATAGAGTCACTAGAAAGTTCAAATTTAATGTGTATAGGAAACCTACCAACGTGGGGTCGTATGTTCATTTTTATTCGAATCATCATAGTAAAGTTAAACAGGCAGTATTATCAGGAATGTTTCTACGAGCTTTGAGAATTTGCAGCCCTGAGTTTTTTGATGAAGAGATTGCTAAAATATATGAAATTGGGAAGAGTTTACAATATCCTAAGAGGTTTTTGGATTTCTCGTTTGTACAAGCCAAGCGTACGTTTTATAATCACGTCCCTAAGGCGAAACCAAAAATTATTAACTCATTGGTGGTACCTTATGCGAGTGGACTTGAAAAATTGTCTCTGATTTTTAAGAAACTTAATATAAATTTGGTGTTCACTAATAGTACGATCAAATCCAATTTAATAAAAAACTCCCCTGATACAGCAGGTTGTGTGTATTCGATTCCCTGCAATGATTGTGATTCTGTGTACCTTGGACAAACAGGAAAGTCCTTACAATTGCGGTTGTCACAACATGCTTATAGTATTAGAACTGCCCAAACGTCTAATGCATTGTATCTACATACGAGTTTATGCGATCACAATATTAACTGGAATGGGGCAAAAAGCATTACCAATTGTGGGGATTTCGTGGAACGGAATTTGATTGAGTCTGCTCTAATCAGTCAGTGTCCAAATCTTCTTAATGTTAGTACTGGAATGTACAAACTTGATCCATTTTTAAGTTATAATATTGCACAACAGTTTAAGAAACAACTCTGATAGAGAGGCTTACAATGTCTCATTATAACTGTATATTCATATATTGTGTGTTCATGAGGCTTTTCTTTTCTTTAATCTTTCATCCTTATTCTCTGACCGCTTAATCCTCTTTGACCATTCTAAGCTAAGCTATACCTGTTTTTGGTTAATTACACCTGACCAACCCTAGGGATGGGTTGGTCAGGTGTCGGCCTATATATCCTCCCCCTTCTCCCTTCTCCTTAGTCAGTCTGGTGTTGACAAAGGCTTTAACAAAGCCGAAACGTTCACCTCATTTCATATTTCTCTGTGGATTTTCCGCATATATATATATATATATATATATATATATATATATATATATATATATATATATATATATATATATATATATATATATATATATATATATATATATATATAATATATATATATATATATATATATATATATATATATATATATATATATATATATATATATATATATATATATATATATACATATATATATACATATATATATATATATATATATATATATATATATATATACATATATATATATATATATATATATATATATATATATATATATATATATATATATATATATATACATATATATATATATATATATATATATATATATATATATATATATATATATATATATATATATATATATATATATATATATATATATATATATATATGCGGAAAATCCACAGAGAAATATGAAATGAGGTGAACGTTTCGGCTTTGTTAAAGCCTTTGTCAACACCAGACTGACTAAGGAGAAGGGAGAAGGAGGAGGATATATAGGTCGACACCTGACCAACAACCCATCCCTTTCTGATATCCCATCCCTTTCTATTTCTTATATATATATATATATATATATATATATATATATATATATATATATATATATATATATATATATATATATATATATATATCCCTCTTTTTTTTTGTTGCCTCCTCTGTGCTCTCAAAAAAAAAAGGACGAGGGAATCAGGTCAATCACTGTTGGCAACACTCTCCGACGCCTGGATGCCAAGGCTGCTACGAGGGTAGTCAGCCAGCAAGCGGGTGAATTGCTGAAAGTAATTCAGCAAGGATTTGAAATCCTCCAAGGCTGTGAAGCGGCTGCCCATGTAGCACGAGCATACATCACCAACATTTCTGATGAACGGGCCCTGCTCAAACGTGACTTTAAGAATGCCTTCAACATGGCCAGAAGAGATGCAGGACTTTGTGCCGTACATTGCCATTTCCGGCCCCTCTACCCGTTCATATTATCGTGCTACGGTGGTGAGTCAAAACTGCTCTTTGGTGAACACGAAATCAGATCATGTGAAGGTGTTCAGCAAGGTGATCCTCTTGATCCCTGTTACGAACCTTACCTCCTGTGGAGGTTAGTTTCAAGTATAAAATGTTGGTGACCACAGTGGAGAATTTTTGATAGGAAAATATCTACAGCTGATATCTGGGAGGCCGCAAGTTACCAGTAATACTCCGCCCAGCAAAGTAGTACCTTCTCTGCTGGAGATTGTCAGGAATAATGTGAACTGGAATAGCCTAACTGTGTGAGGGAAAAATGGACTCAATCTAAAGGCATGCATGGGGGAGTATGGTAAATAAAGTCAATAAAGGACTTGATTGCAAATGTATAGCATAGAGTATTAAGGGGCGATGACGCAAGAGAGGTGGACGTTATCTTGACTTGAGGGGAGGTGTATCACTGCCTACCCGGTCCTGCTATTTGAGGAGTTTTCTCCGTCCGTACAGCCAGATAAGCCGACCTTTGTATTTAAACAGGGATGCAAGATATTGTAGAGTAGTTATGGAGACTTTGGAGGTGTTCTTTAAGCGAGAGTCCAGGTTTCCTAGAGGTGTAAATATATGTGTAACAGTGAGTGTTTTATACATATAAATTTGTGACTTTGTACTAGGCTGTTTACCTTACTTCTTGATTTTCCCTAGGTTCAAGTACAATCATCTATTTCCCTAGTCAACATTTAAAGGTCCACCACCACTAAATCCTTAACAGCTTAACAGGCCTCTTAGACACAGATATGACAAAAGTTTTTGACACATTCAGGGTTCACCCCCTTCCAACCTGTGGTTGGGGTCGTCCCATGGGTCCTAGCCCCTCAGTACCAGGCGCCACTGCTCGCCCTTAGGCTCCCCCAGTCGGCCAAGGGCTGGCCTTATACACCCCTAGCGAGTGGGGAGGTTCAAGCCTCCTATGACTCACTCACCTGAACCTGCCCGTCCTGACACTGGAACGCTCTCTTGGATATCTGGTCTACTCAGGTCGCCAGCTGGGTGTTTATACTCGAGTTCCAGCAACACGTCAGTGGTCTTAGTGGTTATCTTAATCAAAGATGCAATATCACGTGCAGTGCAAGGTGTCACTAATGGTCTCATATATATATATATATATATATATATATATATATATATATATATATATATATATATATATATATATATATATATATATATATTTATATATATATATATATATATATATACATATATATATATATATATATATATATATATATATATATATATATATATATATATATATATATATATATATATATATATATATATATATATATATATATGGACCTAGAGAATGGAGGCTCACTTAAACTCATCAGTTAGTTTAAAAGTTTACTGAAACAAAAGCATATATACACATATAAATTGTGTAAAGAAATGTCAAAAGGCGGATATCGTCGCTGTTGGCAACACTTCTCAATGACACGTCTCTGCCAACATGGTTAGCTGACTGGGTCTACTCCTCGAGCGCGGGGGAACACCTCGTGCCTTTGGCAGCATGATCAGCTGACAGCTCCAGCTGTCAGAAACGTCGTGACATTCCCACGCCTCTAGCAATGCCATCAGCTGGGCGTTTCAGAGTTCGTTGCTGGCTCTTTGCACACCAGCTACCACTTCCAGAATCACTAACATCACCGCCTTAATGCTCACACGCACCAACTCATGCCTAAATGAGCTCTTGACTCCTAGCTTAACACTTTCGCCTGGGCATGACGCAGCTTTGCGTCATCCGTTTACTGTCGGTAATCTCGGGGATGACGCAGCATTGCGTCATCCACTAAAATAATTGCCAAAAATCAGGTTTTTATCCGATTTTTTGGGGACTGTTTGGTAACTGTCAACAAGCCGAATGCAATCTGTGACTACAATACAAACATGAAAGGTGTTGATCACTTTGACCAAATTATCAAATATTATCACTTCATAAGGAAAACTCACAAATGGATGAAGAAAATGACCATCTATTTTGTGCAAATGGCTATCTACAATGCTAATGTGATGTACAACTATTACACAAAAAATACTAAACTATAATACTACATATACTAAAATACTAAATACTAAACATTTGTGGGCAGGAATTGGGAGTGTAGCTGGAAGGCGTCTGGGCGCTCACTCGCAGTTAACACGTGGCCCGTCTTCAACTCATCGGCGGGTGGAGCGTGACCTGGTTTTTTATTTTATATGCAAATGTTCCTCTAGAGACTTCTATTGCGAACCCATTGATACCAAAATGAAAGACCTAGGACGAAAATTGAGGTGACCAGAATGAACACATTTTATCGCTTTTGCGCACTCCTGGATAACTCGTTCGCACTTTCTTTGTTTGCTGCGGGTAATTAGCCGGGCTTTTGGAGTTTATATGCATTTAGTGCTGTAGAGAATGCTATTGCGAACACAATAATACCAAATTTAATCTCGTAGGATGAGAATTAAGGTGACAAAGTTGAAGAGAGTATACACTATTCAGAATTAACGTGCGCTCCCGTGAAACCCTGGGACCCAAATCGCACAGTTGAGGAGTGGCGCGCGGGGCATGCCAAAGTGCTAATATTCTGTCACTTAGACAATAAAATGATGAGTAGAAATGTTCACAACATATAAAATATTCTAGTTCACCTAGATCAAAAGGGATAAAGGGAGGGACAATTATCTAGCTTATTTCACTCCAACCACGAAGCTGACTCGTCCTCTGTTGAGAGATGTTGAGGTTCCTGGTCCTGGCTTCTGGTCTCCTGAGGAACAGTTCCCACACACCCAGGTTCCTCCGTCGTCCTCGTGGTAACGTGTCTTCGCCGTGCTTTCACTCACAACAGGTACTTCCTTAATCCTCCTCTTGTCCGGGGTAATGGAGATAGGTACCTCCGTCATCGTCCTCCACTCTTCCTGGCACTGCCAACACCTCGCAGTCCAGCACAGCTTTCCCTCCCCTCACTGCCAGTACATTTGGCCCGGCTGTAGCTTTTCCCTTGATGTGGAATACTGGTCCCCTGGGCGTCCCAGACGTCACCAGCCCAACGTTCCCTCTGCTGCAGACTCTTGATAGAGCTCTTGGCTCTCTAATCCGGCCCGTCCTTGCTTCTGAGCACTCCACGGAAGTTGGATGGCTTCTCAGACTGTCTGTAGAATCGAAGCGAAGCCTAAATCTACTGGTAAGGGCTCTCTAGATCCGGAGCTCAACCAAGGGCATCCACCCTCTTTGACGGTTTGTGACATACTCTTCCCGCCCAGGCGCCAGCCGCCCCGAGAACCCTCCAAAAGTGACGTCACACGGCCCGAGGGCTCTCGTCATTGGTCACTTCCAGCATGTGACCTCACCTGGGCAATCAGGTGCCGGGAAGCGTCACGACGTCTTGGCGGGAAACAGGATGGCTCGGCACTGTCTTGTGCCTCCAAAAGGCGTAAGCCCCTTGCATTATCAAACTTAGATGGCCATTTTACAGCCAGCTTAATCACGCTCCACGCTTTCCCACATATAAAAATAATCCCTGAACATCAGAGAATACTTAGGCTACGGAGATATGACTCTTCTAAGCTGGGAAGAAAGACATATAGGGGTGGGACACAGTCACAACACACGACCCCATGACACTCCCCTTCTTTTCTGCTTAATCTTAAATGAAATGACTGAAAGCTTTGTCCATTGAGTTCAATGTCTGGTTTTTGGATGATGGCACTATAGCTGGCACCATAGACTACCTCATGGAAAATATCAGGAAAATAAGGGAGCAAGAAGTAACCCTGGGTTTCTTCCTGAACCCTTCCAAGTGTGAAGTTGTCTCCTCCAACCCAGACATCGTAGCTAAAATAAGGTCTGCCTTGCCTGAAGCCCATGTCATTAGGGCCGAGAACAGCACCCTCCTTGGAACCCCCCTAGGGTCTAACGCCATTGAGGAGGTCCTTGATAAGAAAATCACAGACCTCAGGAGGATGGAAAACAGACTAATTCTGTTTACAACTAATTCTTGTACAAGGGTAGGACATTTTAGGCTGGTGTTGTACAGCAACCTAGTCTAATTTATTGTGCTAACCTGGTGTAAGGCTAAGCATTTTACACTTGTCTAGAGTTGAACATATATTACAACCTAGCAAGCACATACTTTTATGCAATATTCATGACAACCCGAGTTGTGTTGTCTACATAATATTACCTTAACTATAGTAATAATTTAACTATAATTATTTCACCTTTGAGTGTTAATCTGTGTCTCTGTACGAACCAAGAGTGATAAAGAAGGGTTAACTTGAGGAAATTCCAGCATTGATGCAGGCTTACCACTCAAATTATAGTGTGTATGATTATATAGTGTTTTTTTTTAAGATAAGCAGCTCTATTTCGGAAACTA
The DNA here is from genome assembly GCF_040958095.1 of Procambarus clarkii. Lineage (NCBI taxonomy): Eukaryota > Metazoa > Arthropoda > Malacostraca > Decapoda > Cambaridae > Procambarus > Procambarus clarkii. Next base: position 984,812 of record NW_027189172.1, read on the forward strand.
GTGGCTCTACTAATTCAAGTACGAGAAACAGTCCAACAAGGCTAGCAAATACTGCCATGATGTCTACTGCCAAAAATGTAAAAGCGACCCTCACTGGCATGAAGGGCCACTTAACCCGACAGATCAAACATTGTGAGGATTAAAGTAATCAAACTCCAATTAATTTCGAAGAACTGGAAGGCTATTATAAGGTTGCACAGACCAAATACCAACATGTGCTCAAAAAAATCCTGAAATATCAGGATATCCTCGCAACTCCTAATATCAATGAAGAGGCAATGGATGATGTAATACAAGAAAATGCAGATTACAAAGATGAAATGCATGCAAAGTTACAACACTTTGACGATTTAATAACCACACATAAGGCCAATACAAATATTAAAGCCACAGCTTCCCAAAACTAGACACAACCAGAAGTCAAATTTCCATCACTCAGTCTCTCAACTTTCTCTGGTACAAAGGACGAGAGTTGGGACAACTTCTGGAACAAATTTGTTGATTCTGTAGATTCTATTGTTAATGCCAGCAAAGACGACAAAATTTACATATTTACAGGGTGTCTTAAAGAATAAAGCATTACAGTTGGTCTGTGATCTGACATTCACTGATGACGGTTAAGACAATGCCCTACAGCTCCTTAGAGATAATTATGCTAAGCCAGAAAGGACTATCAGACTTCTAACCCAGAAGCTGTTGGATATTAACCCTCCAAATAGTACGGCTGACTCACTCCAAGCCTTTAGATTAGAGCTTGAGTCCTTGCACAAAGCACTTAAGAACAAGGTCAACTTGGACGAATCCGACTGGATAATTCAAGTCCATATGAAACGCAAATTACCCAGTGACGTACTGGATAAGTTGTTTGTCTTATATAACAAATCTTCTCTGAGTGTAAAGGAGATAAGCGAAGGTTTGCGTTCCATCATAGAAAGACAAAGAGATAACCCAGATGGAAAAGTGACATCTAAACCTTTGTCTACCACTAATAGTAGACAACAGAGTACAAACAGTATTCCAAACAAATCTAAAACAACTTCCCCCTCCCCAAAGTGGAAACAAAGCAGTGTAGGCACATATGCAGTTGGTCCCTCCAAACCTACAGTTAATGCGTCACCCAAATCGGTGACTCCCCAAGATGCTGTTAACGTCTGGACACCATGTGTGTTCTATGAACAACCACATGTCATACTTTTGCAAAGTTTACCCCGATCGTGCTACACGTATAAAACGACTCAAGGAGTTACGTAAATGTACCAAGTTTATAAGGGCACATAATCTCGACACCTGTACAACTCAAATACGCACCTGTAATAGGTGCCATAAGGGTCAACACCATACAGCACTTTGTGGGGACTCAAGTACAAAGTCTGCCAAACCACAGAAGGAGGAAGGAACTACCACATCAGTACAGCTTTGTACTGTGTTACTTGGCATAAGTGTCTTCTCAACAAGGTCTGATCATAAATCAGCTCTACTCACTGCTCAATTGATCATTAAAAATGGAGAGTCCAAAGCCACCATATGTGGATTATTTGACCAAGGATCCCAAATGATTTTTATCTCAAAGGAGTTGGTAGATGCCCTGAAACTCACACCTGTAAGAGAGACACGAATAGACATAGCAGGATTCCTGACTAACACAGGAGCCCGAGTCCTCAAGGTAGTACGACCTAAAGTACGTTTAGGAGGTTATGTCCGAACGATACAAGCTCTGGTAGTAGATAGATTCCCAACAGACCTGTATGTATATGGTCTAGGTACAACAGTCAAATTCCTGAAAGAAAAGGGAATCCATTTGGCTGATAAAATCACGTCAGACAACCTTTCCAATATTGGAATCCTTATGGGATTAGATGTCTACCATAATTTTATCAAAGGAAAGGAAGAAAAACAAGGAATGAGCTTGTTACCATCTGCAGGTGGCTATTTGCTAACAGGCCCATTATTACGGCTGAAACAACCCGCACCTGTAGACCGCCAACTTGCCAACCCAGTAATGGTTGCATGACTAGGAGAACAGTCTCCACTGCAATTCAGAGACATGTCCGAGGATGAGCTTGATCCCCCTGTACATAAACTATGGGACCTGGCAACTCTCGGCATTGTCCCTGAACAACCTAGCCCAGATGACGACTGGACTTACAAACAATACCTGGACTCATTTATCTACAGAGATAATCAATACTGGGTCAGGTTACCATGGAAGCTGAATCACCCTCAGCTACCCGTCAACCATTTTATGGCACATAACCAATTAAGATCACAGGTGTTGCGCTTACAAAGACAGCCTGAGAACTTGAAGTTGTATCATGAAATATTACAGAAGCAACTCGATAAATTTATGGAAGTTGTCACTAATGATAACCCAAAGGAAGGGCACTACCTGCCACACTACCTTGTACTGAAAAATTCTGCTACTACCCCACTGCGGATAGTATTTACTTGCAGCTCTAAGACGAGGCAGAGTAGTGTTTCGTTAAATGACTGCCTTCAAACTGACCCTAGCCTGAGCAAAGGCTATACGACGTGTTGTTAAAGTTCCATATTGGGACTTACGGATATAGGGTCGACATCAGCACGGCTTTCCTTAGGGTAGGTCTCTAAGAAGAAGACTGGAACTACACAAAGTTCATGGATCAAGGATCCTAACGATCCAAACAGTGAATTAATAACTTACAGGTTTGCATCTGTTTTGTTTGGGGCCACTTCCTCACCGTTTCTGCTTCAAGCTACCTTAAATATGCACTTGAAGAAGTCCAATAGCCCAAACAAAACAGAAATTAGTAAAAACTTGCATGTGGATAATTTTCAAGGAACTACCAGCAGTGAGAGTAAACTGTTGAACATATACCATGAGGTCAATCGAGAATTAATGGGAGCCAATATGCCTCTCCAGTCGTGGGTCTCCAACAATGCCAAATTAAATCAACTGATCGCAACTGAATTTCCCGACTACCAGGTACCCGAGAGGACAAAGGTACTTGTACATACAAGACAAGGAATGGAACTAGTCTGTATCAGAAAATTCTCAAAGATGTTATCAAAAGGTCTTAATATGCTTCATCTGTATCATAATCTTGTTTCTTGTACCAACTCTAACCAGGTATGGATATGTAATAAGTAAACTCAGAGGCAGTGTCGCCTCAACTCACAAAGTTCTAGGGAACCAAGTTAATGACAATGTAAACAATTAAGTTAACCAACATATATTTTAGCAATGATAAGTAGCATCATTCAAGCACTCGAACTGAAGGTTCACTCTGTCAGGATTACTAAACAACGTGAGTCATTACACAAAACTTTGAGAACCATTACAGCTGTCTGCCCCCAAGATAATCAACACAACACTTTGAACACGACTAAGTCACCTTAATGTTCAACTCACCAAGGACTGCCTCGGTTCTAGGAAGTTGAATAGAGAAGGGGAGGGGATGGTCTCAAGTTGACAGGCAGAGTCAGCCCTGTCCGGCCGACAGCCTATCTCGGCTGCTGTCTTCTGCCCTGCTCTCCTATTGCTACCGAAAGTACAGTTTCCTGGGTATTTATTTATTTATTTGAAATCTAGTAGCAAATCCCCCCCCCCCCCACACACACAAGTAGATAGCCCCAGGCCATCTATCAGACCACACCTTAACTAGCGGCTTGTTTGAAGGACTCCTCCGGCTAGCCGCCTGCAATTATGAGCTTAGCATAAACAAGGTCATCTTCACACGACTTGACCTTGGTCATTTTGTGGTCATTAATATTCTAGAGGTGTGACTTTCAGCCCGACAGAATAGAGCATCTCAAAATCTTGTCTGTGACTCATGTGTATCTATGTATATTAAATACAAAACACCTTTATGGTTGTACAGTAGAGCAGCCTATTGACATAGCTCAAGTGCATGGGGGAATTGTGTAAAATCCTGGTTTGTGTCTCGGAGAGGCTGCAGGATCCAAGTAAGTTCAGTAGAACTTCTGGTTTCAGTTCTTTTGACCATGTCGTAGCTCAGTCGATTAAGACAGCATCTTTTTTACGACACGACATAGTAGGATCAGGGACAAACATGGCAGCGAGAGGTAACAAGGGAACAGAGAAAAGTCAATGTTAAAAAATGAAGGAAGTGTTCTCAAAAGTTTTGGAGGAAATCAGGAGGGAGATGTAGGAAATAAATAATAAAAAAGCAACCTGCAAAGCGAGCTGACAGCCACAAAGGAGGAGATTAAAATCCTCATAGAGGTCAATATGAAGGCTGAGGCTCAGATAATCATCCAAAGAGAGGATGGAAGTGGTACATTAGAAGGGAATGCCATTGTACAAGCAACATTTGCAGAAATGCTAAAAACGAACTTGGAAGCAATGTTCATAGTGAGGGAGGTAGCCATGAAAGCATCCACCTCACAGGAAGCAGCAAGATCCACTAGTCAGCTGCTGGAAAGAAAAAGATCTATGGTAGCTGTGGGTATTAAGGAGCAGGAAGGCTCCAACAGGACATAATGGGATGATATGGACACAGCGAGAGTAAATGAAATACTAAAGGGGCGAGAGATGGAAGAGGCAGAACATAGCAATGAGAAGGTTTTCAGATTGTGCTGGAACAAAAAGGACAGAGACCGTGTATTAAAGATAATGTTTGCAAATGAGCCTGCAAAGGAGAAGATTCTAACAAGGAAGAGCCACCTGCAATATATGGGAAAATTAAAAAAAAGTATTCCTCCAGAGGGACATGACAAGAGAAGAGAGGGCCATGGTGGCAGAAGCAAGGAAGAAGTGCTGGGCAAGAGGAGAAAACCAGGAAATCACAACCCCCGACACAACATCCCCAGAGGTGAGGGGGGGGGGGGGAGACACCCACAACCAGAAAACCAGTAACACCAGAGGGAAGGGCAACTCCACCACCATCCTCTGCATAGAAATCACCTACCCAGAACCCTCCATGCTCCCACTCAGCTCAGCAACCTAATCTCCCTACCCCCCCTCAACCCATTTCCACCCTGCTACCCCTCCCCTACTCCCACCATGTCCCCCCTTCCCCCTTTCCCTCCCTGTCTTCCCTCCCCCTTCGTCACATACCCTCCCTGTCCCTGCTTCACTATATCCCACACTTCTCACTCCAGTATCCTCTGAGACCCTGTTATCCACCTCACAAATCCTCACACCCATGGAACAGCTCTCTCTATCAGCTGAACACTCGCCAAGAAGGGGACATGAGAAGGGACAGAAGAGAATCTCATGGTAATATACACTAACATAGATGGGATTACATATATAATAAATGAACTTGGAGAATGGGTACTAGAAGAAAACCTAGACATATTAGCACTCACAGAAACGAAACTGACGGAAAACATAACATATGCAGTGTTTCCACAGGACTACTATGTTCTGAGGAAAGAGAGAGAAGGAAGAGGAGGTGGTGGTGTATCTCTTCTGGTAAGAAAAGGCTGGGATTTTGAGGAGATGGTTATTCAGGGCTGTGAAGATTTCAGTGACTACATAAGAGGTACCATAGCAACTGGAGAACAAAAAATTATAGTCGTAGTCATATATAATCCAACACCAAATGACAGAAGGCCCATACAGGAATATGATAGAAACAACATGGTCACTATTAGCATAATAGAGAGAGCAGCTTCTGTTGCTAGCAGGAATGGATCTGGACTACTAATCATAAGAGACTTCAACCACGGGAAGATAGATTGGGAGAACAGAGCCCTACATGGGGACCAGATACATGGAGAACTAAGCTGCTGGACGTGGCAACAAGAAACTTTCTAAGCCAACACATCAAGGAACCAACAAGAATGAGAGGGGAAGATGAACCAGCAATGCTCGATTTGATATTTACCCTAAATGAGTGGGATATAAGGGAAGTTAAGTTGGAAGCACCCTTGGGAATGAGTGGTTACGGTGTATTGATCTTTGAGTTTCTGGTAGAGCTAGGATTTATCTCCCCAAAAAATGATCTAGGAAACAAAATGTTGGCATACCGCAAAGGGAATTATGATGAGATAGGAAGTTTCCTAACGGAAATACCATGGGACACAGACCTCAGAGCTAAGTATGTACAAGATATGATGGACTATGTCACCCAAAAGTTCAAAAAAGCAGTAAACAGGTTTATCCCGGCCCAAAAAGAAAAATCCGAGAAGCAAAACTAGAATCCATGGTTTATTAGGGCACATATGGGAAGCAAAGGAACTGAACAAAAGGACGAGGAGGAATTTCCAAAATAACAGAACACCAGAATGCAGAGAGAGATTCCAGAGAACCAGGAATGAGTATGATAGTGAGAAAAGAGAAGCAGAGAAAAATAATAAAAATTATATAGCAAACAAAGCCAAGACCGAACCAAAGCTACTCCACAGTCACATCAGGAGAAAACAACAATGAAAGAACAGGTAATGAAACTTAGTACAAGCGATGACAGGTATACAGAGAAAGACAAAGAGGTGTGTGAAGAATTCAACAAGAGGTTCCAGGAGGACTTCACAATAGAACAAGGTGAGGTCACTGCACTAAGAGAGAGTAAACCAGGCGGCCTTGGAAGGGTTCGAAATTACGAGAGATAAAGTCAAGAGAGACACATGTTGGATCTGGATATGAGAAAGTGCTGTTGGTCCAGACAGAATCTCACCATAGGTATTGAAAGAGTGTGCAGAGACACTTTGCTTGCCACTCTTCATAATGTATAGTAGGTCACTGGAGATGGGGGACCTACCAGAAATATTAAAGATATTGGGTAATGTGGTCCCAATATACAAAAAGGGTGACAGACAAGAGGAACACTACAGGCCAGTGTCCTCAACTTGTATACCATGCAAGGTGATGGAGAAGATCGTGAGAAAAAACCTAGTAACGCATCTGGAGAGAAGGAACTTTCCATCGTTAACCCACTGTTAACATGGGTTCAGGGAGGGTAAATCTTGCCTTACCTGACTTAATAAAATTCTACGACCAGGTGACAAAGATTGAGGAAGAAAGATAAGCATTTTTTGGACAGTCGAAAAGCCTTTGACACAGTACTCAAAAAGAGGCTGTTACATAAGCTGGAGAGACAGGCAGGAGTAACTGGTAAGGTGCTCCAGTGGATAAGGGAGTTCCTAATCAATAGGAAGTAGAGAGTTAAAGTGAGGAGTGAGACCTTAGATTGGCATGGTCACCAATGGAGTCCCACAGAGCTCTGTACTCGGACCTTTCCTGTTTCTGATATACGTAAATGATCTTTCTGATGTAAAGGTTCATTCTTCTCAATGTTTACAGACGATGCCAAAGTTATGAGAAGGATTGAGATAGAGCAGGGCTGCTTGAGGCCTCAAGAGGACCTGGACAAACTGAAGGAATGGTCGAGTAAATGGTTATTAGAGTTTAACCCAAGCAAATGTAATGAAATGAGGAGTACATTTTTACATAGTAGGGTGTTGCAGGAGGCCAGATACAAGGTATCATTTGGAAGATAAAATTCTTCAAGAGTCAGAGACAGAGAGAGAGAGAAAGACTTAGGGGTTGATTTCACGCTAGCCCTGTTCCCAGAAGCTATCTAGAGGATAACATCAGCCACATATTCCAGGTTGGCCAACATAAGAACGGCCTTTAGAAACATGTGAAAGGAATCATTCTGAACTTTGTATTCCACATATGTCATACCAACCCTGGAGTATGCAGCTCCAGCATGGAGTTCATATCTAGTCAAGCATAAGACTAAACTTGAAAAGTTTCAAAAGTTTGCCACCAGACTAGTACCCGAACTGAGAGGTATGAACTACTTGGAGAGACTACAGGAATTAAACCTCACGTCGCTGGAAGACAGAAGAGGTAGGGGGAACATGATCACCACATACAAGATTCCCAAAGGAATTGGTAGGGCCGATAAAGACAGGCTTTTTAATACAAAGGGAACACGCACTAGGGGACACAGGTGGAAACTGAATACCCAAATAAGTGAGAAAGAACTTTTTCAGTGTCAGAGTAGTTAACAAAAGGAACTCATTAGGCAGTGATGTGGCGAAGACTGACTCCATACACAGTTTCAAATGTCGAAATGATAGAGCCCAATAGGCTCAGGAACCTTACACTAGTTGGTTGACAGTTGAGAGGCGGAACCAAAGAGCCAGAGCTCAATCCCAGCAAGCACAACTAGGTAAGTACAACTAGGTAAGTACACGCATTCATCAAGGGGTTAGGGCCGAAAAAGCAGTGATCAACCCCCGTAAGTGCAACTAGGGGAATAAAAATTGGTGAATACACACACACACACTCACGTCCCTCCGGTGGCCTGATAGCTGAGTGGACAACGCTATGGAGTCGTAATCATAGGGTCCGGTATCGATCCCCTGTGATGGCAGAAACAAAATGGACAGAGTTTCTTTCACCCTGATGCACTTTTTCATGTTCATGCAGTTGTATTGAAAAACTAAACAGATATGTTCTGGGTTACATAAATAACATAAAATATCCATATTAACTGTGGTGAATATTTTAGACAAAATCGTTATGTAAAGATAAGCCATAAGTCATTGGCTGACTCAATAAACAAGGTTAGTTTGGTCAGCACGAGGCTAAAGCCCTAAGCCAGTATACTAGAATGGTAATTGAAAGAAACTTAATGATATGGCACTGACATTGGATGGAGAGAAGGGATCGTGCCCAACCACTTCGACTGTCGGAGGTCAAACAAACACCTGTGAGAAGTGAGGCCTCTGCGCTATCGACGAGCCCAAGTTGTTGGACTGAAGAATCCAAGTATCTTTCGTAAACCTTTTTCTTAATATGTAATGGAACAAAAATGTTCTCATCTTTTAAGACTTTTTGAATATCAGAACATCGTTTGGTGAGGAGCGGAACGCCGGGGATCGAACGCGGATCTGTAAGAAGCGAGGCCTCTGCGGTATCAAAGAGTCGGAGTAAACCTAAGAATCTGGTGGAAAAAATAACTTTTCTGTGTTGCGAGTCAAAGATCTTGGCAGCCTTCAACATTTCCTCTGTTTGTTGGCGTCGTTTGGTGAAGGCGGCCCGGTCTCCGCGGAATATCCAGCGGCCCACATCTTGTCTATCTTCCCAGCCCTCGTTAGGCCAGTCATAAGATCTGTCCTCGGTCACCTGACCCCGACGGGTCTTCTTCTTGTGTTTACTGCGACCTTTGCCCCCAGACACTTCTAACTTCCCGCAGGTAAAGCATGCAAGGAAGGGGCGGAAGAAGTTTTGTAACTTACTCATACTTATCTTGGTGCAGTAAGTCAATAAACGAGAAGGGAACACGACACAACACAACACTAACAGTTGACACAACACTGCCAGCATACTTATATATATATATCTCAGATGCTCTAATTATAGTTAGTTTGGAATTGTCCTCTAGCTAGGGCTTTGAGCTGATTAGAGACGTGAAGCAGTTAATGATGTTCTGTGTCTTGTGTCACTGTTGTCCCTGAGTCATGAGACAGTGACGTGTAGAGGTTAATGATGCTCTGTCTCCTGTGTCACTGTTGTCCTTGAGTCATGAGACAGTGACGTGTAGAGGTTAATGATGCTCTGTCTCCAGTGTCACTGTTGTCCCTGAGTCATGAGACAGTGACGTGTAGAGGTTAGTGATGCTCTGTCTCCTGTGTCACTGTTGTCCTTGAGTCATGAGACAGTGACGTGTAGAGGTTAATGATGCTCTGTCTCCAGTGTCACTGTTGTCCCTGAGTCATGAGACAGTGACGTGTAGAGGTTAGTGATGCTCTGTCTCCAGTGTCACTGTTGTCCCTGAGTCATGAGACAGTGACGTGTGGAAGTTAGTGATGCTCTGTCTCCAGTGTCACTGTTGTCCCTGAGTCATGAGACAGTGACGTGTAGAGGTTAGTGATGTTCTGTCTTCTGTGTCACTGTTGTCCCTGAGTCATGAGACAGTGACGTGTAGAGGTTAGTGATGCTCTGTCTTCTGTGTCACTGTTGTCCCTGAGTCATGAGACAGTGACGTGTAGAGGTTAGTGATGCTGTCTCCTGTGTCACTGTTGTCCCTGAGTCATGAGACAGTGACTTGTACCGGTTATGGTCGACAGTGTTGTATAGAATGTGGTGACGTTGTTGCGGCGATGGTCGAAAGTTTTATATAATGTGTTTAGTGACGTTGTTGTGGTGATGGTCGACAGTCGTGTATAGTGTGGTGACGTTGTTGTGGTGATGGTCGACAGTCGTGTATAGTGTAGTTACTTTGATATGGTGATGGTCAGCAGTCTTGTATAGTGTGTGGTGACGTTGTTGTGTTGATCTCCAGTCTTGTATAGTGTTGTGACCTTCTTGTGGTGATGATCGACAATCCTTTATAGTATGTAGTGACGTTGATGTGGTGATTGTCGACAGTTTTGTATAGTATAGTTACGTTGTTGTGGTGATGGTGGACAGTCTTGTATAGTGTGGTGACTTTGTTGTGGTTATGATCAACAATCTTGTACACTGTAGTGACGTTGTTGTGGTGATGGTTGACAGTCTTAAATTTTGTAGTGACGTTGTTGTGGTGATTTTCGACAGTTTTGTATAGTGAAGTGACGTTTTGTGATTATGTTCGAGTCTCGTATTGTATTGTGACTTTGTTGTTGTAATGGTAGGTAGTCTTGAATAGTGAAGTGACGTTGTTGTGGTGATGGTCGACTGTCCTGTGTAGTGAAGGGACGTTTTGTGATGATGGTCGACAGTCATGTATATTGTAGTGACCTTGTTGTGGTGATGGTCGACATTCGTGTATAGTGTAGTTTCTTTGTTGTGGTGATGGTCAGCAGTCTTGTGTAGTGTAGTCACGTTCTTGTGGTGAAGGCCGAAAGACTTGTAAAGTGTAGTGACGTTGTTGTGTTGATGGTCGAAAGTCTTGTTTAGTTTGTGGTGACGTTGTTGTGTTGATCTACTGTGTTGTATAGTGTTGGGACCTTGTTGTGGTGATGATTGACAGTCCTTTATAGTGTGTAGTGACGTTGATGTGGTGATTGTCGACAGTCTCGTATAGTATAGTGACTTTGTTGTGGTGATGATCGACAGTCGTGTATAGTATGGTAACGTTGTTGTGGTGATAGTCGACTGTCTTATATAGTGTGTGGTGAAGTTGTTGTTATGATATCCGAATTTCTTATATTGTGTGTGTGGTGACTTTGTTGTGGTGATGGTCAACAGACAGTCTTTTAAAGTGTAGTGACGTTGTTGTGGAGATGATCGACAGTTTTGTGCAGTGTGTGGTGACGTTGTAGAGGTGATGGTCGAGTCTTGTATAGTTTGTTGTGGCATTGTTGTGGTGATGGTCGACAGTCTTTTATAGTGGAGTGAAGTTGTTTTGGTGATTGTCGACTGTTGTGTATAGTGTTTGGTAACGTTGATGTTGTGATGGGCGACAGTCATATATAATGAATGGTGACATTGTTGTGGTTATGATCGACAGTCTTGTATAAGGTGTTGTGACTTTGTTGTCGTGATGGTCGACAGTTTTCTACAGTTTGTAGTGACGTTGTTCAGGTGATGGTCGACAGTCTTGTACAGTGTAGTGACCTTGTTGTGGTGATGGTCAACAGTCTTGTATAGTAAAGAGACGTTGTTGTGGTGATGGTCGACAGTCTTGAATTCTGTAGTGATATTGTTGTGGTGATGGTCGACAGTCTTGAATAGTGTAGTGACTTTGTTGTGGTGATAGTTGACAGTCTTGTATAGTGTAGCGATGTTCTTGTGCTGAAAGTCGAAAGTCATGAAAAGTGTAGTGACGTTGTTGTGGTGTGTCACGGTTTTGACAACATCGTCGGAGTGTGGAGTGGCAATTTAAGCGACATCTATGAGTCTGCACTCCAGCTCCCTTAGTATTGGGCGCTATGTAGACAATGCCAACTGTTGGTGGTGACCTGGTATCAGCGAATGGCTCGGGTTTCCTGCCTCAATCAGAAGGAGAGGTCGATGTTGATGATCTCTGGTGGGTGGAGTATCAAGATCAGCACCATCTAGGTTGTGGCTACAAGGCATAATATCAATTCCCCGGTGAATGAGTGTTATCTTATGGTTATCCAGTGTACGGTCCATCTGGCTAATGGCGTGTTTATGTCCAGAGAAGTGACATATGGAGGCAATTGAGCTGAGGAGGCAGTTCACCTTGGGCAGTCCACGAACTCTTAGCTTGGTGATAGCTGCTGATATATACAGTGTTTCTGAAGCTCGACGTACCCGGGATTGTCTTGTAAGAGTTAATGAAAACAGTGATGTATCTATTGTGAAGTGCTGCTAGCAAGCTGCTAGAGGCTTCAGTCAGGGTAATAACTACCCCTGCTTGCATTAGTTTGGGACCTCTGTCAGCGTGTTGCTGAAGCCCTCTGTGAGTGAGTACCTGGAGAGTGAAGGTGGGGTGTATTCTATTAGGATGTTGTTGTTGGTCGTCCTTCCTTATGGACAACCCAACCCAAAACTCGGAGAGTGCTTATTTTGACAAGGAGATCACCCTGGGCACTTGGAGAGGGGTTCAATGTCACACGTTTAAAGGGTTGCGGCACCAATACTGACCTCGTTGTCATATGCACACACCCACTCAAGCTGCTGTGACTCCCCACTCTCTCCTTATTTGCTATGATCTCCTCAATCCCCTATTCTGAAATATTACTCTGTACTCCCCTGTTGACAGCTATGGTTCTTGGTTCTTTCACTCCCCCCCTCTCTCTCTCTCTCTCTCTCTCTCTCTCTCTCTCTCTTTTCGACTTTCTGGGAAGCCTCACTAGGACAAGGGCAAACAGCTGTTAACTACACAGATTTAACTACACAGTCTTACGTCTTTTGTGGCACAAGACAGTGTCGAGCCATCCTGTTTCCCGCCAAGACATCGTGACGCCTCCCGGCACCTGATTGGCCAGGTGAGGTCACGTGCCGGAAGTGACCAATGACGAGAGACCTCGGGCGGTGTGACGTCACGAGGCGGAGGATTCTCAGGGCGGCTGGCACCTGGGCGGGAAGAGTAGGTCATGAGCCGCCATAGAGTGAGGACGTGCTCGAGTGAGCTTCGGATCTAGGGAGCCCTTTCCAGTAGATTTAAGCTTCGCTTCGATTCTGCAGACAGTCTGAGAAGCCATCCAACTTCCGTGGAGTGCCCAGAAGCAAGGACGGACCAGAATAGAGTGCCAAGAGCTCTATCAAGAATCTGCAGCAGAGGGAACGTTGGGCTGGTGACGTCTGGGACGCCCAGGGGACCAGTATTCCACATCAAGCAAGAAGCTACGGCCGGGCCAAATCTACTGGCAGTGAGGTGAGGGGAAGCTGTGCTGGACTGCGAGGTGTCGGTAGTGCCAGGAAGAGTGGAGGACGACGACGAAGGTACCTGTCTCCAGTACCCCGGACAAGAGGAGGATTAAGGAAGTACCTGTTGTGAGTGAGCACGGCGAAGACACGTTACCACGAGGACGACGGAGGGACCTGGGTGTGTGGGAACTGTTCATCAGGAGACCAGAAGCCAGGATCAGGAACCTCAGCATCCCTCAACAGAGGAAGACTCGGCTTCTTGGTTGGAATGATATAAGGTAGATAATTGTCCGTCCCTTTACCCCTTTTGATCTAGGCGAGCTAGGGCATTTTATATGTTGTGGACATTTCTACTCATCATTTTATTGTCTAAGTGACAGGATATTAGGCTAGGAGCCCAGAGCTTATTTAGGCATGAGTTGGTGTGTGTGAGCATTAAGGTGGGGATGTTAGTGATCCTGGAGGTGGTAGCTGGTGTTCAAAGAGCCAGCAACGAACTCAGAAACGTCCAGCTGATCGCATTGCTAGAGGCGTGGGAGAGTCACGACGTTTCTGACAGCTGGAGCTGTCAGCTGATTGTGCTGCCAGAGGCGCGAGATGTGTGCCCGCAACTCGAGGTGTGGACACAGTCAGCTGATCGTGTTGCCAGAGGCTTGTCAAGAAGAGTTTTGCCACCAGCGGATGATTCCGCTTATAACCAATTTCTTTATGCAAATTATATGTGTAAATACGCTTTTTCTTCAGTAAACTTTTAAACTAACTGATGAGTTTAAGTGAGCCTCCATTCTCTAGGGCTATATGTATATATTTATGAGACCATTAGTGACACCATGTACTGCATGTGATATTTCATCCTTGATTAAGATAACCACTAAGACCACTGACGTGTTGCTGGGACACGATTATAAACACCCAGCTGGCGACCTGAGTAGACCAGATATCCAAGATAGAACCTCCCAGTGTCAGGACGGGCAGGTTCAGGTGAGTTATAGGAGGCTTGAACCTCCCCACTCGCCAGGGGTGTATAAGGTCAGCTCTTGGTTGACTGGGGGAGCCCCGGGGCGGACAATGGCGCCAGGAACTGAGGGGCTAAGACCTGTACTCACCTCGTTGTACTCACCTAGTTGTGTTTGCGGGGGTTGAGCTCTGGCTCTATGGTCCCGCCTCTCAACCGTCAATCAACTGATGTACAGATTCCTGAGTCTACTGGGCTCTGTCATATCTACATTTGAAACTTTGTATGGAGTCAGCTTCCACCACATCACTTCCTAGTGCATTCCATTAAACTGTTACTATTTACTAACTACTCAAACACTGAAAAAGTTCTTTCTAATGTCTCTGTAGCTCATTTGGGTACTCAGCTTCCACCTGTGTCCCCTTGTGCATGTGCCACCTGTGTTAAATAATCCATCCCTGTCCACCCTGTTAATTCCCCCGAGAATTTTGTATGTGGTGATCATGTCTCCCCTAGCTCTTCTGTCTTCCAGCGACGTGAGGTGCAGTCGCGTGAGGTGCAGTCGACGTGAGGTGCAGTGCTCCCCGTGGGAGCAACCCTAACCACAGGTTGGAAGGGGGTGAACCCTAACAGGGTGGACTGGCCCATGTAGAAGGTGATCTCGCTAACATTTGCCAGTGGACAACGTGTATCTGAGACGTGGGATTACTGGGTTTGATGAACACTGTCATTGTGTTGTGCCCTGAGTGAAGAGGCAGTTGTTCATTCGGATAGTAACAGTTTAATTTAATATATATAATGGTGAAGGTGTAAATATATTGGTGTAGGGAATTGTGTCTCTCTTAACCCCCCCCCCCCCCTTATATATGCATTGCTCTACTGCTTGATACAGCCTGTTTCATGAAAGCTTACAACTAACTTGGGGACGAATATAGAAAAAAAGGATTAACATCAAGAACCCGGTTACTGGTCCTAAGTGGCCGTAACATGGTGATGGTTGTCAGTCTAGTAAAGTGAAGTGACCTTGTTGCGGTGATAGTCAACAGTCCTGTATAGTGTGGTGACGTTGTTGAGGTGATGGTCGACAGTCTCGTATAGTGTAGTGACGTTGATATGGTGATGGTCGACAGTCTTGTATAGTGTAGTGAAGTTATTGTGGTGATTGTTGGCAGTCTTATATAGTGTGGTGACGTTGTTGTGCTCGACAGTCTTATATAGTGTGTGTGGTGATGTTGCTGTGGTTATGGTCGACAGTTTTGTACAGTGTGAGGTGATGGTCGACAGTCTTATAGTGTGTAGTGAATTTGTTGTGGTAAAGATCGACAGTCATGTGCAGTGTAGTGACGTTGTTGTGGTGATGATTGACAGTCATATATAGTGTGTAGTGACCTTATTGTGGTGATTGTTGACAGTCATATACAGTGTGTGGTGACATTGTTGCGTTAATGATCGACAGTCTTTCATGATGTAGTGACCTTGTTGTGGGGATGATCGACAGTCTTGTATAGTATATAGTGACGTTGATGTAGTGAGGGTCGACAGTCTTTTATTGTGTAGTGACGTTGTTGTGGTGAAGGTCGTAAGTATTGTACAGTTTAGTGACATTATTGTGGTGATGGTCGTGTAAAGTGTAGTAACCTTATTGCATTGATGGTCGACAGTCTTCTGTGGTGTAGTGACCTTGTTGTGGTGATGCTCGACAGTCTTATAGTGAGTATTGACCCAGTTGTGGTGATGGACGAGAGTAGCATATAGTGTGTTGTGACGTTGTTGAGGTGATAATCAACAGTCTTATATAGTGTAGTGACATTGTTGTAGCAATGACCGACAGTCTTATATAGTGTGTGGTGACGATGTTGTCAACATAGTTGACATTCACCAGGTGGCTACATCACTACCATCAGAAGGTAACTACACCTCTACCATCACCATGTAGCTACACGACTACCATCACCAGGTGACTACACAACTACCATCACCAGGTGGCTACACCACTACCATCACCAGGTAGCTACAACACTACCATCACCAGGTGGCTACACCACTACCATCACCAGGTGGCTACACTACTACCATCACCAGGTAGCTACAACACTACCATCAACATGTAGTAACACCACTACAATCACCAGGTAGCTACACCACTACCATCACCATGTAGCTATACCACTACCATCGCCAGGTAACAACACTACCATCACCAGGTAGCCACACCACTACCATCATCAGGTAGCTACACCACTACCATCACCAGGTCGCTACACCAATACCATCACCAGGTAGCTACACCACTACCATCACCAGGTTGCAACAACACTACCATCACAAGGTGGCTACACCATTACCATCACCAGGTACCTACACCACTACCATCGCCTGTTGTCTACACCACTACCATCACCAGTTGGCTACACTACTACCATCACAAGGTTGCTACACCACTACCATCACTAGGTAGCTACACAACAACCATCACCAGGTAACTACGCCAGTACCATCACCAGGTAACTACACCAGTACTATCACCAGGTGGCTACAACACTACCATCACCAGGTGGCTGCACCACTACCATCACCAGGTGGCTACACCACTACTATCAGCAGGTAGCTACACCACTACCATCACCAGGTGCCTACACCACTACCATCGCCAGGTAGCTACACCTCTACCATCACCAGGTGGCTACACCACTACCATCACCAGGTAGCTACACCACTACCATCACCAGGTGGCTACACCACTACCATCACCAGGTAGCTGCACCACTACCATCACCAGGTGGCTACACCACCACCATCACCAGGTAGCTACACCACTACCATCACCAGGTGGCTACACCACTACCATCACCAGGTGGCTACACCACTACCATCACCAGGTAGTTACACCACTACCATCACCAGGTGGCTACACCACTACCATCACCAGGTGGCTACACCACTACCATCACCAGGTAGTTACACCACTACCATCGCCAGGTGGCTACACCACTACCATCACCAGGTGGCTACACCACTACCATCACCAGGTAGGTACACCACTACCATCACCAGGTGGCTACACCACTACCATCACCAGGTAGCTACACCACTACCATCACCAGGTAGATACACCACTACCATCACCAGGTAGTTACACCACTACCATCACCAGGTAGTTACACCACTACCATCACCAGGTAGCTACACCACTACCATCACCTGGTAGCTACACCACTACCATCACCAGGTGGCTACACCACTACCATCACCAGGTGGCTACACCACTACCATCACCAGGTAGTTACACCACTACTATCACCAGGTGGCTACACCACTACCATCACCAGGTGGCTACACCACTACCATCACCAGGTGGCTACACCACTACCATCACCAGGTGGCTACACCACTACCATCGCCAGGTGGCTACACCACTACCATCACCAGGTGGCTACACCACTACCATCACCAGGTAGTTACACCACTACCATCACCAGGTGGCTACACCACTACCATCACCAGATGGCTACACCACTACCATCACCAGGTGGCTACACCACTACCATCACCAGGTAGTTACACCACTACCATCACCAGGTGGCTACACCACTACCATCACCAGGTGGCTACACCTCTACCATCACCAGGTGGCTACACCACTACCATCACCAGGTAGCTACACCACTACCATCACCAGGTAGCTACACCACTACCATCACCAGCTGTCTACACCACTACCATCACCAGGTGGCTACACCACTACCATCACCAGGTAGCTACACCACTACCATCACCAGGTAGCTACACCACTACCATCACGAGGTAGCTACACCACTACCATCACCAGCTCTCTACACCACTACCATCACCAGGTAGCTACACCACTACCATCACCAGCTATCTACACCACTACCATCACCAGGTAGCTATACCACTACCATCACCAGGTGGCTACACCACTACCATCACCAGGTAGCTACACCACTACCATCACCAGGTGGCTACACCACTACCATCACCAGGTAGCTACACTACTACCATCACCAGCTGTCTACACCACTACCATCACCAGGTGGCTACACCACTACCATCACCAGGTAGCTACACCACTACCATCACCAGGTAGCTACACCACTACCATCACCAGGTGGCTACACCACTACCATCACCAGGTAGCTACACTACTACCATCACCAGCTGTCTACACCACTACCATCACCAGCTGTCTACACCACTACCATCACCAGGTGGCTACACCACTACCATCACCAGGTGGCTACACCACTACCATCACCTGGTAGCTACACCACTACCATCACCAGGTGGCTACACCACTACCATCACCAGGTGGCTACACCACTACCATCACCAGGTGGCTACACCACTACCATCACCAGGTGGCTACACCACTACCATCACCTGGTAGCTACACCACTACCATCACCTGGTAGCTACACCACTACCATCACCAGGTAGCTACACCACTACCATCACCAGGTAGCTATTACACCACTACCATCACCTGGTAGCTACACCACTACCATCACCTGGTAGCTACACCACTACCATCACCAGGTGGCTACACCACTACCATCACCTGGTAGCTACACCACTACCATCACCTGGTAGCTACACCACTACCATCACCAGGTAGCTACACCACTACCATCACCAGGTAGCTACACCACTACCATCACCAGGTGGCTACACCACTACCATCACCTGGTAGCTACACCACTACCATCACCAGGTGGCTACACCACTACCATCACCTGGTAGCTACACCACTACCATCACCAGGTGGCTACACCACTACCATCACCTGGTAGCTACACCACTACCATCACCTGGTGGCTACACCACTACCATCACCAGGTAGTTACACCACTACCATCACCAGGTAGCTACACCACTACCATCACCAGGTGGCTACACCACTACCATCACCAGGTAGCTACACCACTACCATCACCAGGTAGCTACAACACTACCATCACTAGGTGGCTACACCACTACCATCACCTGGTAGCTACACCACCATTGCCATCACCAGGTGGCTACACCACTACCATCACCAGGTAGCTACACCACTACCATCACCAGGTGGCTACACCACTACCATCACCAGGTAGCTACACCACTACCATCACCTGGTAGCTACACCACTACCATCACTAGGTAGTTACACCACTACCATCACCAGGTAGTTACACCACTACCATCACCAGGTAGCTACACCTCTACCATCACCAGATAGCTACACCACTACCATCACCAGGTAGCTACACCACTACCATCACCAGGTAGCTACACCACTACCATCACCAGGTGGCTACACCACTACCATCACCAGGTAGCTACACCACTACCATCACCAGGTAACAACACCACTACCATCACCGATTGATTGATTGATAAAGATTAAGCCACCCAAGAGGTGGCACGGGCATGAATAGCCCGTAAGTGGTACCTTTTTTTTTTCTCAGTATTCTGAGGTTGCATTTAACCATGAAGCTGTTATCGCGGGGGAGGATACTGCTTCACAGTCTTTATGAGGGTGTCCAGCTGCTGGACACCTTTGTTGACCAGGAGAGTGGCTGTGTTGATGGCTTAAGGGTAGCCACTGCATGATTCAGGAACTCTTAAAGCTCTTCTAAGGTCATTGGTTGCTTCACATTCCAGAAGATAGTGATGTAATGGCTTTTCTGTGACAGTTTGGCAGAAGATGCACTCTCTCTGTCGGCGTTCACCAATCTCCCAGTTGCATCTTTAACCTAGACGTAGTCTATATAGCCTAACTGCTATTTCCCTGTGGATTCCTTTTAGGATATTTAACCTTTCTAATTTGGTTGCCTGAAGATACCATGTTGCAGATGGCGAACCTTCAGCTATTCTCTGGTGTAGGTCGGATTTGTTGAGATGTGAGAGTTTTTTGGTGTTGATGTTTTTTATATTCTCTAGGCTGGGTTGAATTGTTTTATGTATCACTGGATGACGAGTGGCCAATTTAGCAATTTCATCAGCTTTTTCATTTAATGGAATTCCAATCTGGGATGGGATCCAGTTTAAAGTTATGTTGAGTCCTTTACCTTTAGCGACTGCTCCAAGATACAAAATGGTGGTAATTATTTCCACATTATCTTACCACTGTTTTTGTCCTAGTATTTGAAGTGCAGCTTTTGAGTCTGTGTGTATGATTGCATTTTGAGTGCTTTGTGCAATCACATATGCGAATGCCTGTAGTATGGCAAACAGCTCAGTTTGGGTCGATGATACTAGTCCTCCCAGTCTCCAATATGCCTGTACGCTGGTCGTGCAAAGAGCAGCGCCAGCACTCTCATATTCTGTGTCCACCGATCCGTCTGTGAAGATGTGGGTGGCTCTTGCTACTGCTATGCTATACATTTGCTCTTCTATTATGCGCCTTAGGATTGTCGGATCATAGGCAGCCTTTTTCATTGGGAGACTTTCTATTACTATTTTGATAGTAGGCTCTTCCCACGGCGCGGAAGGAGTGTAATTTGGATGTGGATGATCACCCTCTCTATCAAGAATCATGTTTTTTAAATGTAGTCTGTTAAGGACTTTTCCTGCTCTTGCAACCCAAGAGTTTCCATTGTTTTGGCCTAGTCCAACCACCAAGGCCTGCCGTACTGGGATTGGATCAGAAGAAATAATTATCTTACTGATAATTGTAGCTGTCCTTTGTGGTATTCTTTCTTGTAGAGAGGGCAAACCCGTCTCCAGTCTAAGGGTTTCAAGCCTGGTACCATCACCGGGTAATTACACCAGTACCATCACCAGGTGGTTACACGACTACCATCACCAGGTAGCAACACTACTACCATCACCAGGTAACTACACCAGTACCATCACCAGGTGACTACACCACTACCATCACCAGATAGCTACACTACTACCATCACCAGGTGGCTACACCACTACCATCACCAGGTAGCTACACCACTACAATCACCAGGTGGCTACAACACTACCATCACCAGGAAGCTACACCACTACCATCACCGTGTGGCTACACCACCACAATTTCCAGGTGGCTACACCACTACCATCACCAGGTGGCTACACCACTACCATCACCAGGCAACTACACCAGTACCATCACCAGGTAACTACACCAGTTCCATCACCTGGTGGCTACACGACTACCATCACCAGGTAGCTACACCACTACCATCACCAGGTAACTACACTGGTACCATCACCAGGTTGCTACACCACTACCATCACCAGGTAGGTACACCAGTACCATTACCAGGTAGCTACATCACTACCATCACCAGGTGGCTACACCACTACCATCACCAGGTAGCTACACCACTACCATCACCAGGGTGCTACACCACTAACATCATCAGGTAGCTACACCACTACCATCACCAGGTGGCTACACCACTACCATCACTATGTAGCTACACAACAACCATCACCAGGTAACTACGCCAGTACCATCACCAGGTAACTACACCAGTACTATCACCAGGTGGCTACACCACTACCATTACCAGGTGGCTGCACCACTACCATCACCAGGTAGCTACACCACTACCATCACCAGGGTGCTACACCACTAACATCATTTGGTAGCTACACCACTACCATCACCAGGTGGCTACACCACTACCATCACTATGTAGCTACACAACAACCATCACCAGGTAACTACGCCAGAACCATCACCAGGTAACTACACCAGTACTATCACCAGGTGGCTACAACACTACCATCACCAGGTGGCTGCACCACTACCATCACCAGGTAGCTACACCACTACCATCACCAGGTGGCTACATCACTACCATCAGCAGGTAACTACACCTCTACCATCACCATGTAGCTACACATGTACCACCACCAGGTGGCTACACCACTGCCATCACCAGATGGCTACACCACTACTATCAGCAGGTAGCTACACCACTATCATCACCAGGTGGCTACACCACTACCATCACCAGGTAGCTACACCACTATCATCACCAGGTGGCCACACCACTACCAACACCAGGTTGCTACACCACTACCATCACCAGGTGGCTACACCACTAACATCACCAAGTAGCTACACCTCAACCATCACCAAGTGGCCACACCACTACCATCACCAGGTAGCTACACCACTACCATCACACGGTAGCTACACCACTACCATCACCAGGTAGCTACACCACTACCATCACCAGGTAGCTACACCACTACCATCACCAGGTAGCTAAACCACTACCATCACCAGGTGGCTACAACACTACCATCACCATGTTGTAACACCACTACCATCACCAGGTAACAACACCACTACCATCACCGGGTACCTATACCAGTACCATCACCAGGTGGCTACACGACTACCATCACCAGGTAGCAACACTACTACCATCACCAGGTAACTACACCAGTACCATCACCAGGTGGCTACACCACTACCATCACCAGGTGGCTACAAGACTACCATCACCAGAAAGCAACACCACTACCATCACCGTGTGGCTACACCACTACAATTTCCAGGTGGCTACACTACAAGACTACCATCACCAGAAAGCAACACCACTACCATCACCGTGTGGCTACACCACTACAATTTCCAGGTGGCTACACCACTACCATCACCAGATGGCTACACCACTACCATCACCAGGCAACTACACCAGTACCATTACCAGGTAACTACACCAGTTACATCACCAGGTGGCAACACGACTACCATCACCAGGTGGCTACACCACTACCATCACCAGGTAGCTACATCACTACCATCACCAGGTAACTACACTGGTACCATCACCAGGTTGCTACACCACTACCATCACCAGGTAGCTACATCACTACCATCACCAGGTAACTACACTGGTACCATCACCAGGTTGCTACACCACTACCATCACCAGGTAGGTACACCAGTACCATCACCAGGTAGCTACATCACTACCATCACCAGGTGGCTACACCACTACCATCACCAGGTAGCTACACCACTACCATCTCCAGGCAACTACACAACTACCATCACCAGGTAGCTACACCACTACCATTACCAGGTAGCTTCATCACTACCATCACTAGGTGGCTACACCAGTGCCATCACCAGGTGGCTACACCACTACCATCACCAGGTAGCTACACCACTACCATCACCAGGTGGCTACACCACTACCATCACCAGGTAGCTACTCCACTACCATCACCATGTAGCAGTAGATTATTTGGAGACAGATAGAGCCACCTATGTATGTAGATCAGATAAGAAAATCAGAAGCGGGGAGCCACATAGTGCCACTCCATATTAGGTCACCCAAGGTGTGAGTGGTAGCAGTCGAAAAAACAGTGAAGATAGGTATCTATTATGTGCCACTATGATCATGTTCATTTACAGTAAAGTAGCTGCCTATGAAGGGTAATCAGATAAGAAAATCAGAGGCGGGGTGCCACTTAGAGCCACCCCATATTAGGTCGCCCAAGGTGTGGGGCAGCAACAATCGTAAAATAGTGAAGATAGGTAACTATTATGTGTCGCTATGTTCATGCTCATGTTCATTTATACAGAAAAGTATGACAGTATATTTGTATAATAAACACTCAGGTGAGCGGTAGTTACCCCCCCCCCACCTCCCCCTATGGGACAGGTGTAAAAACAGGATCCTCGCAGTAGGGGCGGTCCCCCCTCACCAGCCCTCCTCATACTTGATGACCTTGAGTGTACCGTAAGAGGGACCAGCCTCCCTTAGTTGTTTTTAAGTTGGATATATTTTAAGCCTCTATACTTAAAGAAGGAGAAAAAGAAATAATCCTGATGATTTATAGATTATATTATCAAAGTACATAGGGTTAAACATAGTCGTATTGTAGGTCATCTCCCCCCACATAATATTTATTAACAAGACCTCTCCTTCTCGCCCACAAGTCCGTTGTGGGGTCTTCCTCCCCCTCCTCCTCCTCCTCCTGGGACGAAGATGATGACTCATCATCTCCCAGAGAGTGAATGGGATGTAGTGCGCCTCCCTCAGGTGACTGACTGCTGACGTCATAGGGTTCACTCTCGCTGGTGGGGTGTTGTCCTTCCTCTCCTTGTGGTTCAATGACGTCACCACCTTCACTCTCGGTGGACATTCCTTGGACTGAGGTGTTGGGGTGGGGCTCGGATGGTATGTCTGGGTGACCATACGCTAGGCTAGTGTATTTATTTAGGTAAAAGCGCTTATCATCAAATGCACTTAAACCCCTCTTAGTATTGAATGTGGTTGCCATCTGCCCCCCTATGTTTCTTATTTGTGAGTAATTAAAAGTATTTACTACACCATTACTGTGAAGGGTCTCTTTAAAGTGGTTATGTGTTAAAGATCTTTGCACAGCTCGGGGAATACCCTTAGCGGTGATGGAATTTTTATTGTCAAGCAAAAGCACACTATACATTTTGGGCTTGAGTGCCACAACTTCAAGGATGTGTTTATCTGACACCTCTGACTTTAACAACCCTAAAACACCCTTTTTAGAAGGATCATACAAGGGGTGAGTTTCAGGAAAATTACTCGTATCCATCCACAAACTAAGGGGTTCTTTCCCCATCTCATTAAAGACATCTTCAGCTAGTAAGGTGAAAATGAAACTGTCTGTATCACTATACACCAGTTGTACCCTATCTGAATAGTGGTTCTTAAGTACCCTGTACCAAAAATGGTACAAGCTGTATTTTGCTAGCTCAAGAATCTGGAACCCAATGTAATTAGGATGAGTAATTTTAATGAATGGTCTGGAACTGACAGACAATAATTTATTGTCGCCTAAATGCACCATTCGTTTAAAGCGGGGATTCTTCACCTCTCGTAAAAAGGCCCTAGCTGAAGTCACTAGTTTGGTGTCAATGGCATAACGAGCTGGATTCAGTAGCGTTTTACCAAAAACACTGTTCGTCAGTAATTTGAAGAGTGTTTTCCTATCATTACTGCTGGAGGCATTTCTATTGTTAACGTTGGTGTTAACAAATTCTGCCATAAAATCTGACTGGTGGAACTCGTAAATTGCATGTATTGTTTCCACTTCAAGTCCTATCTCAATAAATAGTTGTAAAAGGTGAAGAGATATGAAATAATGTTTTTTGGGGAGATGATCTCCAACCAGTTTGATGTTTTTTGGGGGGAGGTGTGTGATGTTATTTGTTTCCAGAAGTCCCCTACTAAATGGTGAGATATCCTCCATACTTATTCCCCTATGGTGTAAACAAAGGGGCAGATCGTCTGTTAGTCTAGCTATTTCGGGTCTTAAAAGTTTGGTGTCAATTAAGAGCCAGTACCCTTTGTTAGAAGAGAAAGGCTGTTCTGTCATTATCTTCCCCCCGCTAATGAAGGAGTTCATCTCATCAGATGATAGTCTCCTTAGTCCCCCATGGGGCAATTTCCTAGTCATACAACTCCCATAGAGGCTGTTAAAGTCGAGATAAAGTAAGAATGAAGACCTATCCTCCTGGGGGTTAAAAGATGGGTTGACATAGCGGTTGTTAGCTCTGACATAACTCCTAACTGCAGTTGTAAAACCCCCTCGTATGTTTTGTGATAAGAGATTGTGCAACGTCACATCTGCACTTAACTCCAGCGATATTCTGCTACTTTTCAGGAAGCAGTCGTAGGAGTACCCTGGGAGGCTGCAATAGTGTGTCAATTCTAAAGAATATATATCATTTAGAATTGCCCTGTGGTGTGTAAAAATGTCAGCCAGTAATCCTACATCACACCTCAAATAAATGAGGAGGTAGTCTTTTAATGTCCTACACCCTGTAGCCTCCCATACTAATTTAGAATGTCTATATTCGTCCAAAGTTATACCTGATTTGTTTAGGGAGCTGTAGAACATTTCAATAGGAGGGAGTGATGTGTCATTAAAGCAGCTGATTTTTGTGGTATATTCATAAGGGAAAAACTGCTTACCCTTTAAGAGTAGGTGGTGACTCTTTTTGGGCAAACCCTCTATCATTGAGTGAGTGAATGTTAAGGGGCTGGCTGAATCAATGTGGGTCTTTGCTAGGGATGAAAGACTACCTGTAATAAAAGCCAGTGAATCAAGAAATTTAAGCTTCCCTATTTCCACCTTAAGATATTTCGTCCCCTGTCTCATGAGGATATTGCTCTTAATATTTGAATCCATGGTAAACTCCCTCAAAATTAAGCCCATGTCATAAGACATATTATGGGCAATTAGAACTAAACTCTCCAGAGCATTCTTGTGGCGGAGGTTGCAGTAATTACATAGAGCTCCAATATAATTGAGCTTTTCCCTAAGGTGATCATGATGTTGAACCTTGAAATTGGAGGGGGTAAATACCTGCTCACAAAACTGGCAGTGAGTCTGTCTCCTAAAATGGATCATATCCTCAAGAGACATGTCTATTTCATAATGGTGGAGGGTAGATCTGATAATTTCCCATTTGGTGGCAACTCGCTGCATGAAATGAGTAACACTGTCCCCCCCAAAATAAGTAAATTTATCAACGACAGTGTGGTTCCTATCAACAATTATATAGCTGTATGCTATAGGTCTATGTATGGCTGTAACAGAACCTAGACAATCCTCAGTGCTTAGGACACACTCGAAATCAAAATAGCCCACATGGGAAGGGGCATAACCTTTCCCCGTATTTTTAAAATGGAGTGTGTCCCCAGGCTGAGGGTAAATAATTTTCTGAGTGATGTCGCAGGAAGATGAGTGATTTGTTAGCTCAGACGAATTTTGATATTCTGAGAGACAGTTTCTACAGAAGACTGTCTTTCGTTTGTGGCTGCGAGTAAAGTTCCGAAGGAACTTATCGAAGTCTTTTATCAAGGTCACATGAGATTCCCCCAATAACAATAAAGGAACTATGATCGAGTACTGTCTGCTACCACGACGACAAAGAGAGACGTGATAGACGCCATCTGTATGTTTGTGTATTGAATACAAAAAAATGGATAGTTTATTTCTATTCTCCAATTTAGAGATATCCTCCCAAGACAGAGGGAAGGATAAATTGTCGTATTTGACCATTTTCCTAACCCTAGAGTGAGACTCTACAAGTCTCCCTATACGTCTCCACTTCCACCCTTGTTGTGACGCCAGAAAAGCAGCAATGCACTGAATAATACATGTTTTATTGTTACCAGCCGGGTTTGGGTTGAAGACCTCATGCCGTCCCCTTAGAAATGGGGGATAAGGGACATAATCCCCCAAAAACTGACCTTACACTTGCATTACAGATGACGATTTTGAGGAAATCGACATTATATAATATGAAACCACTCCCCTCTGTTTCTGAAAGGAGATCTTCCAGTCGTGTAATCATATAAGCCACCCAGCTATCAATAAGATTACCCACATCCTCAAGAGTTACCAGTCTAGCGGGTGTTGTTATGAAGTGTTCTCTAAAGTCATCATCTTCCGTGAGTCGTTGTTTCAAAAGTGTTACCTTTACCTCG
The DNA here is from genome assembly GCF_040958095.1 of Procambarus clarkii. NCBI lineage: Eukaryota > Metazoa > Arthropoda > Malacostraca > Decapoda > Cambaridae > Procambarus > Procambarus clarkii. The sequence goes on from NW_027189172.1 coordinate 1,012,425, forward strand.
AGGAGGATTTTTAATGATGAAGTAAAATTGCCATGTCCCCCAAGAGAATTCATGTAATTCTCTATTTCAGATATGTAATAGTCCCTAAAGTTGCTTAGGAGTCCTATAGGGTCTGTGGCGAAGGCTGAGGGGATGGAATATTCCAGCCTAGTAAAGAGATTCCCCAGAGCCCCCACCCTATTAATTAAGTGTGGAGTGTCTATAGCATCCTCCTCATCTGGGGAATTTTCATCACTATTTAGGGCATTAAGTCTATTGATGACAGGGGGTCTAAGACCACTAGGGCCCGGCTGAGAGATGTCACCCCTATCACCATCATCACCATCATCATCATCACTCATCGCTTCCTCTCCCCCCTCCCCTCCACCTAAGGGGTTATTGTCACGCTGTGCTTTGTCATGTTCCTCCCCTACCTGCCTCTGAATCGCTCCTGGAAAGGAATAATAATAAATAATAATAATAATAATAATAATAATAATAATAATAATAAAAAGGCAACACCCTCTCACTAATCCCCATGACATAAGTTCTCAAAAAAGATTCTTAAGAGAAATAAAGGTGGAGGGTTTATTCACTCACCACGGGGGCATGTTTGTAGATGTTCAGAGGTCAAGTCCTCACACACAGAGGTCCCACAATTATCACAAGGGGAAGTGTGGTGAGGTCTCAAGGATGTATTTCCACACAAAAAGCACAAGAAGCCATCCTCTCTGGAAGGGAGGGTGGGCTGGCGACGTTTACCTAATGAAGGAAATAGTGTATAATTTATATACACTCTCTCTCCCACACTCATGGAGAAGGGGAAAACCCTTCTTAATATTTTTTTTATTTGAAATAAGTGAATAAATAAATATATAAAATACGGTCATACCTCCAGCACAGGTTCTCCTGTGTTCACCACTAGACTGTACACATACAGTTTCTCCGCAGAAGAAACATGTGTAACACCTATGAACGAAGAGATGTGATGACCCCCATCCACAAATTCTACAAATATCACCAACTCGAGACATAACGATCACGCTTACCTAAAATAAATAAATAAATAAATAAATATATATATATATATATATATATATATATATATATATATATATATATATATATATATATATATATATCCCCCCAGCACTCAAATCACTCCACTTCTCATTCCTGCCCCTACTTATCTATATAAATATATATATATATATATATATATATATATATATATATATATATATATATATATATATATATATATAATATATTTATATTTATATATATATATATATATATATATATATATATATATATATATATATATATATATATATATATATATATATAACCCTTATATGAAATAGATACTAATTTACTTACATCTCGGGCTAGACGGGGAGGAGAGTGGATGGTTTGGTCACAATTCAATAATACATGATGTGGGGGAGGTGTAGCGTCCTTTTATTGACTCGGAAACGTGGGGGGCAACGTTGCCACATACAACACCTCTCAGTCCTTTTGTAAGAGAAGGGTTAGGCCTGCTGTAGAAAACTTTTTTTTTTTTCTCTCTCTCTCTCGTCTGGAGGTCATCACTAGGGGACTTCTACTTCAAAAAAACATCAGGAGGACTGGCTATGTCCTGAGGGGGACACATCCCTTGATGGGTGAATACACTCACACTCACACACACACACACTCTCACACACACACACACACACACACACACACACACACACACACACACACACTCAATATATATATATATATATATATATATATATATATATATATATATATATATGAATATATAAGCGACCACTCCATAGGTAATTGAACCATTTATGGGGAAAATATGGAGGAGTGTGCGTCTGTCACAGACGAGCAACTTAATATTTTCCACCACCCAGCAAGAATATTTGTAGCTGGATTCAGTAATTCTGGGAAAACGACCCTAGTGGGGAATTTATGTGTTAAATACCACGGAAAATTCTCAAAAATTTTAGTGTCATCTGCAAATAATACAGAACAACCTCTTTCAAACATTCCCTCTCTGCGAAACAAGGTTACTGTCTCCCAGGATCTGATTAACCCACTAGAGTATAAAGATCCTTTTTCAAATGAGTCAGTTTTGTATATAATTGATGACTTATACCTGGAAGCCATACAGAGTCCAATTATAGCCAATATCTTCACAAGAGGGAGACACGGTAATATTTCCGTAATTCTAATTAGTCAAAATTTGTTTCCCCAGGGGAAATACGCCAGGACAATAACTCTGAATTGTAGTCATTATATATTAATGAAGCAGAGAGACATAAGCCAACTTGAAATTTTAAGTGGACAGTTATATGGGCGAAAAACAACTAGTAGTTTCGTTGAAATATACCGTCGGGCAATATCCCAGAACAAGTATGGTTACTTATTGGTCGATCTGACGGTTCCTGAGGCATTACAACTACGAACGAGCATCACCAACGAAGACCACTGTGAAATTGTGTATCAAATGTAATCATCAATGACAACAACAAAAAAAAAATGTCTCTAACGACACAGAAACGAACAATTCTCACCAGTATCTATAATGACATTTCTAGCCCAGGTGGTTTCACAGGGTCAATTCAAAAATTGTATAAGGCTGCCAGACTTAAAGACCCCAACATTAGTGTTGCAGATGTGAAGGAATTTCTCCATGGGGAGCGATCTTACACATTACATAGAGGAAATTTAGTTAGGTTCCCCCGACGGAAAATATTAGCCCCTAAACCTCGTACCATAATTGCCTGTGACCTAGGGGACTTTTGTAGTTTACAAAAATACAATAATGGTGTTAAATATATTTTAATTTGTGTCGATGTTTATTCCCGCCTAATGCAGACTCAAACTTTAAAAACAAAAAATTCGAGTGAAGTGTTAGTCGCTCTGAAGAAGATATTAGAGGAAACGCCTCAGTTTCTCGGTGTAAGGCGGATATTCACTGACCGAGGTAGAGAATTTTACAACAAGTCAGTTCAAAATTATTTTAATAAGAAAAATATTAAATTATATAGTGTATTTTCGGAAATGAAATCTAGCATAGTGGAGCGAGCCATCAGAACTTTAAAACATAAACTGTATCATTATATGACTCAAGCTAATTCATTAAAATACACCCACATCCTCCCTAAAGTTGTGGACGTGTACAACCACACTTTCCACAGGATGCTAAAAAATACTCCTCATGCCATTCATAAGTTGCAAAATATTGAAGATATACGAAGACAGTTTAAGGTCATGTATTTAAACAATGACTCCTCCATAACTGCCATCAGTCCACGGCTGCACCTTGGACAGCATGTGCGATTGGCAAAGCGCAGGAATATATTTCACAAAGGCTTTTGGCACCAAAATACAGAAGAAATATTTGTAGTGTCACATATTGACAGAACACATCCAATCCCGACATATAAAATCAAAGATTTAAACAACGAGACGATCAGTGGCATGTTTTATGAGCAGGAATTGATTGCAACATCCCTTCCAGACTATTTTCCTGTAACGGTATTACAGTCTAGGAAAACATCGAAAGGACACAGAGAATATTTCGTCAAGTGGAGAGGGTACCCAGATTCTGCCAATAGCTGGATTAAAGCTCAAGACATCGTCAAATTTAACAAAAAATGACAGTTCAAGAGGACTCTCTCGTAGAGAAACATCATCAGTTGTTATTTTTATTAAACAATTTATCACCCAAGAAGCGGAATAAACTAATCAAGGCTTTAAAACGGCAGGAAATTGAATCAATTTGTGAAATTTTTGCCAATTTTCTGAAACGAAACATCCCAGTTCAACCTCAGATAATTAATGGCTTACAGAGATATCAGAACGACATACGATCTGTAGCGCGTAAGAAAACTCCCTTATACAAAAAGAAGCTCATACTGACCTCCAGACGTGGTGGGGCGATATTAGCAGCTCTGCTACCTTTGGCTGTATCGTTAATTTCCTCCCTAATAAGGTAATTGCGTAAATAAGTAACGAGAGAATAAAATGGTGAAAGAATATTGCCTGGTACCACGATTCATAGCTGAAAAATATTTATTTAATAAAAACAAGAACTCACCATCACCTCCTAATGCTGTGGGTCTGCCCTCCCCCGGTGGTGATGGTAGTGAAAGTATGTCCTTCTCTTTAAAAAACGAATCCACCCCAAGTAATAATATTGGGGGAGCCCGTAACCTACCCACCTGCGACTCTGGTAGGGGTGATGGGGGGGTGGGGGAAGAGGACACTCCTTCCTCCCACCTGACAACAACGGGCTGTGGGCGGTGTTGCCGTAGTAGCACCTCCAGACGGGCGGGGCTGGTCACACACCCTTTAAATGACATTGGGGCCCCCGGCGACCGTCGCCCGCCGCCACCCTTAAAAAGAAAAAAAAAAACGCGGGCTGCCCGGCGCGACCATCGCCTTTTAAAAAAAAAATAAATAAAAAAAGGGGACATTCCATCCTCCCGCCCGAAGTGCAAGTAATTGTTGCTGGCCACACTCCACATAAAGCCACCATCACACCCCAAAATCCAAGTCTGGACAACTTAATAAATGTGAATTTTAAAATTGAGGAAATTCCTCATGTCAAAGCATTATTGAACATGTTTGGACAAAACAGCCAACAGGTGATGTGGGATAGTCGCGGAAATTTATTAAAGCCTGTACAAAATTTAAATATTTTAGATATAATTAAAACTCTAGCCTTCACAAAGGGGCAATTTAGGGCAAGTGACAAGGAAGATGTAAGGGTTTTACTGAGGGTGGCTGGCATAGACCCAACCCTCATACGTAATTATCGCGCTAGATCTCAGTTAAAAGGGGGGAGGGGTATCCATAGGAGACCCCATTGGGAGCCGTATTGAAGACCTATATGAAGACCATCTTAAAGACCACCATATTCAGTTGCATATCCACCATGGAGCAAGCTTCTAGACCCACTCCTCCCCCAGCTACACCCCCAGAAGACAAATCTCCCTTATTAAAGAAGTTGGTTGCTACTCAGCGGTACTACAAGTATGTCGAACACAAATGTAGATTGATATATGCATTGTGGGATTGTTATGACCGTCTTGTGTTGAGTGCCCCTCCAGAACGGTTTTTTAAGTCATTTGGAGAGACGGTGAAACGTTATGAAGAATATTCATCCCAGGAAATCCAGACGGAGATATGGCAAATGGAAAAATTAACCTTCCAACATCGAGACCAGATTACAGCCTTCGAGACTGGACGGAGTGTGTATGGACTTTTAAGGTAGGGAAGGCAGCCTCTACGCCACACCCCATACATCCCTCCCCCCTCCAGGTGGGGGACACAGGTGTATTTAAAGGCCTCCACCGTCACCCTCGGTCACCATAGTTGACGACGACTCTACCCCGTTCCTCTCAACCGCCCCTCCGCCATGGCTTTATCGTCCATTAAGTCAATAGACAGCGACATCACCGACACCCACGCCTTTGGGGTTGGTGATGTCATCGTGTATGACCTCCCAGCTGCTGTTGTGCGTCCCTATGGACTGGCAAGTGTAATTTGGAAATGTTACAACTATGCCCGTGTGGAACGTGAAGGACTGACTCGTGTCAACAGGGCCACAATACGTTACCGGTCTACCCCGGGTGACATCGAGGTGAAGATAGCTCCCCTACCCTCCGACGGTCAAGACATTGTCGAAGAGCCAGTCTTGTTCTTCCGCCCCACCATCGTGGCGCTAATTTCCGCTTTCGGTGCAGGAGCACCCTTCGAGTCCAACCCTATAGCTCAGGAGCAAGTGCAGTCTTCCTCCGACATCCACTACATCACCAATGTCACCCTGGATACTGCCAAGAATAGGCTGTTTTGGCTGAAAACAGCCCTAACAAAGGTTGGCAATCTCATGGTAAGAACTCCAACCATGTTTCGGCTGGTGGTGCCCCATGGGCTGGGGGCCTCCCGTGATGGCATGGACAACTGGCACAAGGACGTCGGGCCCATGCTCATTTCGCTCAACGCTGAGCTGGGCAAGCATAACAAGGAGTTGGTAATCCTCAAACGTCCCTCTACCGTCACCCCATCGATGGTACCCCTCCCGAATGATGATCCCAGGGGAGAGGGTGATAGTAAAACTATCACCCTAGATGCAGTGGTGGGGGAGGGTGCCACCACCCCAGGAAGCTCTTCTCGTTCTACACCACCAGCACCACCAGCCACCCCCAGGAAGAAGAGACACCTACAAGAGTACTCATCCACCTCCAGCGCTGCTCCACCCCCACCCACAACATCTGGCACGGCCAAACGACGGATCGAAACCACTATTGACTTCGACCCCCTCTCAAATCATCGTATTGACACCATCCTCGATGGAGAGTCACAGGAAATATTCCTGTTATCCTCATCACCGAAAAAACAACGAAAGCTGTAACCATCAACGCTCAAAGAAGACGTGCCAGCACCACCACAGTCAGTAACAGCAGCAGCAGCAGCAGCAGCAGCAACAGCAGTACCTCCATCTACAACAGCTTCGGTGGTGGTAGCAGTAGCAGGTCCACCGACGATGGTGACAGTGTTGTCAGCGGTAGTGGTAGCGGCAACGGTACCACCAACTACAGCAGTTCCGGCGGTGACAGCGGCAGCAACAGTACCATCATCGCCGGCAGCGGTAACGGTAGCGCCAGCAGTACCACCAACTACAACGGTTCCAGCGGTGGTAGCAGCAGCAGCAGCAGCAGCAGTGCCGTCAGCGGTGGCAGCGGCGTCAGTGGTACCAACAGCTCCCCCAGCAGCAGCGGCAGCGGCAGCAGCGGACGACAGCAGTACCAACAGCTGCTGCTCTTTATATGTAATTTGTTATGGGGGAACAAAATGTAGTCCCCCCCTGTTGTAGTTCTTTTAAAAGTAATATTTCCTTAGTAGATTAATAAAATAAAATATAAGTAATGATGTTTTATTCCCACCCCAGTCAGTACATAACTTAACAATGGACGAGGAACACTACATATACCTCACTAGCCTCGACCAAGAAGATATATACAACAACACAAGTTCAGCATTTACAAACACCATCCCCACTCTACATTTAAACCCTTCCATTAAACATGAAGTGGCCTTAGTCAACATACTCCTACCCAGACGAATTAACGCTATCATCAAGGATGAGGGGGAGTCTGGTATAGACGTCTATGCTACTTTTAAGCGAGGAACTCTTTCTAAAAGCCCAGAACATCTCATCTACACCTACACCCCCAAAACCAACATATTATCCAGAAACATCACATTCATCACGAGTGAGCTTAGCCGACAAATAATCACCGACATGAAGCTTAGCTTCCGAGGTGATTTCAAAATATACTTCTCAGAAAGAGAACCAATCCTCACCTATGATCAATCCTTAGAGCGCGTGTTACTATCCTCTACACTTAACAATGAAGGCACTGGTTCCTTATATTCTCTTAGTCTTCAATTTAAACACAGAATAGCTAATGTACTTGGTTTTGACAGCAGTCGCAAATACACCATTTATCAGGCAAAATCAGATGACATTACAGCAGCCTCAAAGATCGTGGCCTCATTCCCCCCAGACAATGACGGAGGTTGTGACTATTTACTCATTTATAGTGACGTCATCGAGCCGGATCGTTACGGGGGACAAATTGTAAATATCTTAGATGCAATCAATTATCATGACTCTTATTCTAGAGGGGCTCATCCCCTAGTGTACAAGACATTAAATACTAACACGTTGGAGAAGGTGAGCATTAAGATAACAGATCAGTTTGGGCGAAAGGTTAGTTTTGAAGATGGGAGGTCGGTTACGGTAGTCTTACACCTCCGCCCTAAGGTATAACAATATAATCTATATAAATATAAATATATATATATATATATATATATATATATATATATATATATATATATATATATATATAGAAGTGTTTACCCACATCATCGGTTATTATAAGCAGAGGAGTCGGGATGCGAGTACCTTTCCACACACCCTCCCAGAAGGAGTATGGGGAGATCTTCTCCCCCCTCTCTGGGAGATACGGGGTGAGGGGGGGAGCGATGAATGACATACGCACATTCCAAGCGCCTTATCTCAGATCTGGTGGTGGTTTTTTTGGGACCTTAGCCGGCTTGGCTCGACGAGCCATACCATTTTTCATGAAAACTGTAACGCCGACTGCTATCGATTTTGGGAAAAATGTTCTTGGTGATTTAACCAGTGGTAGACGGGATGTAAAGAGCGCTCTGAGAACTCACGGTATTGATGCTCTTAAGACTGTGGGGAAGAAATTGGTAGCAGGCGGGAAAATTAAAAGACTCTCTAGGAGAAGAAAAAATAAAAATAATAAATGTAAACGAGCCCTTGGGTATAAAAATGATGTATTTTCACTACAGTAAGCAGTCATACTTCACCTTTCGGAGGAGATCATGGCGGAGGCTAGTGGAGCTGGGTTGAAAATCCCTGTAGAATATTATACTTCCAGTATTATTGACCAATTTCCTAGAAGTAACAGAATACGTAATGTGGAGAGTTCAATTGCCTCCACACAGCAAATAGACATTCTACCTGTTAACCTCCCTATTAATCAACGTTTGCGGGATAATTACTTAGAATTCCGCATCCCCGGAACCCAGGGCGCCTTCTTAGATCTAGCTAATATTGTTATAGATTTTAAGGTATCTTTAACGAAAGATGACGATACCACAAAATTGGAAGAGGATGACCATGTGGAATTTGTTAATGGGTTGTCAAATACCATGTTTAAAGGTGTTCAGATGTTTTTAGGAGAGCAGGTAGTTGAAACAAATTCTAATTTTAATTATTGGTCGTTTATTAAATTAATTACCTCCATCAAAAATGTCTTCCTTGGGGAGGATTGGAGCCTTTCGTAGGGACTGGAGTGATGATGGTGTAATCCCTAACGAATTTACTAATACATTTTTTACTGGGGCAACCGCCAAGGATAAAAAATTTATGACCGATTTAAAAGGTAAAGGATTGTCAATGTGTTTTCCCCTACTATTGGACGTAACAACCCTAGACCAATACATATTAGATAATATAGATGTGCGCCTAAGATTGGAGCTCTCCCCACATGCTTGGGTGCTAAATACAAGTGTGGACGATGGCTCTAAGTATCGGCTGCATATGGATTATGCTAAGTTGTGGGTAACACGAGTGTTCCCATACCCAAGTGCTTACCTAGCCTTAAACAGCTCACTGTTAGCATCCCCCGACCCCATAAGCTATACTTTCAATAAAACCATTTCTAAAACATATGTCCTAGCAGGGAATCAAACTAGTCTCTTAATTGATCAGCCTTGGGCGCAAGTAATTCCTCACAGGATATTCATGGTAATTGTGCCAATGAATTATTTCGCTGGCCTTCACCAAGGTAATGGATTATATTTTGAAAATGCAAAACTGAAAAATATCGCCATGTATTTGAACAATAATGCAATTTACCGAATTGGTGGTGATTTCGACAATCATTATGCCCGCCTTTATTACGAAACTTTGAAGACATTAGGCTTAGAGCGTGATTCACTTCTAGCCTATGACACTTTTAATAAGGGAAGATCGATATTCGCCTTTGACTTAACCACCATTCAAACAAAGGATTCCCTCCCTGTGGAGAAATCTGGCAACTTGCGTATGGAGCTTGAGTTTGGCGGTGGTGTTACATATAACAGGCTGGTTTTACTGTTTGGGGAAACGACCGGGGTACTATCCATCGACGGACAGAGAACTGTTCTGTGTGACGTGCGAGCTTAAAAACATAATGAATTGTAATGATATAAATATTAATTTAAAAAATAATCTAGGGGATCGAGCACTCTACCTAGGTTGTTATAATGCTGATGAAATAGAACATTTAAATATCTCATCAAGAAAACCTATTGTTCTCATAACTAATATTTTACCATCACATAGCAGATTAACTATGGGACATTGGGTAGCTATTTATGTTGATAAAGTTAAACATCGAATGTTTTTTTTCGATAGTTATGCAATGTCGGCGGTTACTTATGGACATTATTTTCAAGGATTTATTAAAACTAACACAATAACAAAGGTGTTTGGAATGTGCTACAGACTCCAGAGTGATTTTACCCTTGCTTGTGGACTGTATTGCGTAATGTTCGTCCATAGGGTGAGTCACCTGGGGTTGCCTTCAACAGTACATTACTTACATAATGTATTTTCAAGCGTTAGTTTAAAATTAAATGATAAACGAGCCCTCGCTTATGCGAGACGATATTTTCCTATGAAACATCACTGTGTTAGGACATTTTGTAGAGGAGTAAGGGTTGGTTCTTATAGGTGGTGTAGAGAATATTTTTGTTAGCTAGGCAACCCACCTAACAGGGGGATTACCCCACATATAAAACACCTCTCACCCCACAACCTCCCTAGAAGACCCCCATCCCCCTTATCCTACAAATGGAAGGCGTCTCCCCAGAAACACACGCAGGGAAGATTGAAGTCCTTGAAGGGCCTGGTTAGTATTACCCTCACTTTCTGGTAAAGATTTATTTTTTTTCCCACAATAGAAAGTTTGCTCAACCTCTATTTTACCTCTTCTTTTTTTTCAGTGCAATTCTTAGGACCTGTCCACATTTGTAGAGTAGTAATTCTACGAGGAAGGTCTGCCCCAAACAAGATGCTGTTACGTACCCTAATTGATGATGCCTGCTGTAGAGGACACAAGGTCGCTCCTGCAGGGGGAGAGGTATGTACTAACTGTTCTTAGAGGAAATAGAATATTTTTCAAATAAAAGATATAGTCCTATAAATTATTTTCCCCATCTCTTTCCAGAACACTTCAGATGAGAGTCAGAAGGAAAGTCGTCCAAAAGGCAACCAGCCAACTCACCCCACTCCCCCAAGAGAGGGGGGAGGGGGTCAAGACCTCAGAATTCTACTCAGATGAGGAAGGGGAGGTGGAGGGGGGAGAGGGATAGGGGCCATAATTAACTTCTTATACATCATTTGTGATTTTTACCTAATAAAACATTAATAAATTCTTTGATTTTTTTTTAACCCCTGGAGGAGATTTATAATTTAATACCCCTATATAAGACCCACTCAACCTCCGCTGGGTGTGGAACTCTGTTACGGTAAAGTCAAGGCCATTAGGTGCGAGGAAGGGTACGGGCGACCACCCTCACCGGGAGGAACCTGTTTTACACCTGCCCCATAGAGGAATGTGGGGGTGTAACTGGCACTCACCCACGAGTGTTTATTATACAAATAAATTCATTTTTACTTAAATATATTGTCATACTTTACTGTATAAATGAACATGATCATAGTGGCACATAATAGATACCTATCTTCACTGTTTTTTCGACTGCTACCACTCACACCTTGGGTGACCTAATATGGAGTGGCACTATGTGGCTCCCCGCTTCTGATTTTCTTATCTGATCTACATACATAGGTGGCTCTATCTGTCTCCAAATAATCTACTTGTAGCTACACCACTACCATCATCAGGTGGCTACACCACTACCATCACCATGTAGCTACACCACTACCATCATCAGGTGGCTACACCACTACCATCACTAGATGGCCACACCACTACCATCACCAGGTAGCTAGACCACTACCATCACAAGGTCGCTACACCACTACCATCACCAGGTAGCTACACCACTACCATCACCAGGTCGCTACACCACTACCATCACCAGGTAGCTACACCACTACCATCACCAGGTGGCTACAACACTACCATCACCATGTTGTAACACCACTACAATCACTAGGTAGCTACACCACTACCATCACCATGTAGCTACACCACTACCATCACCAGGTAACAACACCACTACCATCACCAGGTGGCCACACCACTACCATCATCAGGTAGCTACACCACTACCATCACCAGGTCGCTACACCACCACCATCACCAGGTAGCTACATCACTACCATCACCAGGTGGCTACACCACTACCATCATAAGGTGGCTACACCATTACCATCACCAGGTAGCTACACCACTACCATCACCAGCTGTCTACACCACTACCATCACCAGGTGGCTACACTACTACCATCACAAGGTGGCTACACCATTACCATCACCAGGTAGCTACACCACTACCATCACCAGGTAGCTACACCACTACCATCACCAGGTAGCTACACCACTACCATCACCAGGTAGCTACACCACTACCATCACCAGGTAGCTACACCACCACCATCACCAGGTAGCTACACCACTACCATCACCAGGTAGCTACACCACTACCATCACCAGGTGGCTAAACCACTACCTTCATCATTTAGCCACACCACAACCATCACCAGGTAGCTACACCACTACCATCATCAAGTAGCTACACCACTTCCTTCACCAGGTAGCTACACCATTACCATCACCAGGTAACTACACCAGTACTATCAACAGATAGCTACACCACTACCATCACCAGGTAACTACACCTCTATCATCACCAGGTAGCTACACCACTACCATTACCAGGTGGCTACACCACTACCATCACCAGGTGGCTACACCACTACCATCACCAAGTAGCTACACCAGTACCGTCACCAGGTGGCTACACCACTACCATCACCAGGTAGCTACACCACTACCATCACCAGGTAGCTACTGTGGGATATCTTGGGCTTGACACAATTATTTAATTACTTACTTATTTTATATAATAACGAAGGACCACCCACTTTTGAGAAAAGAGGGAAACTAATAAAAAGTGATCATTAGAAACACAAGGAAGAACCATGTCTATGGATAATTATTAGAAAGAATAATCACTTAAATAAATAATGGACTGTATGATTAATTAACTAAATTCAGAGCCTCAAACACCTACATTGGGGGGTATTGCTAGAACTTCATATACGTCTAGGAACTAGTGTGGTTCGTCACCAGTTCATTGTTGAGTAAAGAACATTATGACCAAAAATATTATAGAATCAATAGGTAAATTCAAATAGAGAATATTAATGATTGTTAGAATTAAAGAGCAATCATCTAAGTAAACACATCAATTTCCAAAACTCATATGGTAAATATTCCATATGATAATATTATGGATATGTATAATAAAATGGAATAATTAAATGTGTACAAAAAGTCTTAGCTTTAAGACGATTTCTATGACATCGTTCGTGCTTCGTCCTCCTGATCTCAGGATCTCCACATAGAAGCCATTAGAGGTGAATAACGCGAATGTAGTTAACGACTCGTTGACTCCTCACATACGAGCTGTAATTTAAAGGATATTACGTAGCATTGAACTAGGCTACGTAAATCTCAAAATTTATGAAAATAGAGAATAAATATTAATGCGGTACTAACATTGGATTTGTTGTCGTCCCACTATGTAACGACAGACTAAGCACGAAATATACAATCTCTAATGATGCATCAAGAAAGAAAATATACTTAGCATGAGCGCAGTAAATGCTGAAGTCTGCCGATATCGCGTCTCAGTCTCAAACTTCCACGATGTTGTACACGTGATTGAGAGTTTGGCTAGATTCTCGACGCGTTATTGATTGACCGAGCACTATGGAGCACGTGGAAGAATAATTATTCGTTATTAGTTGGGTATCAGTGTAATTCTTGCTGATAACTCCCAAATGCCACGTGTCTCAGACTCTGACGCCACGACTTTCCTCTGTCCAAGCACGCACTCGCTCCTCAATCCACAAAACAATGGGGTCTCCTTCTCCTCCAACCCGTGTCCCGCATTCACCACAGAAATTATTTATCACGAATAATACTATTTCGCGCAATTGTGGTTGAAATACTTTAATAAGGACTGGGTTGTGATTCTAGGGATTTAAATATTATTGCTTTCTCGTCTTATGATGGTAAACGAGAAATGGAGAAGATTATAGTTTTCTCCATGGCATTCACGCGTGACAGAAAAACTATTATTTGATAACAAACGTAACTAAAAACTCTCGGTTTAGAATTATTTGGGAGTTATGTTATCCGTAAATAATTATCACACGGAATACTGATGATTTTAGAGAACCACATTCAATTCTCTAGTACATTGGCAATAAATGTGTTTAACTAGATATAATCTGACACAATGTTAGTGCTTTATTTCGTAAGAATTGTAGCATTAATACGCAGATATAATGGTTAGTTTATGTTAACATTATTGTTAGTAAATTTAGTGAGTACTGTAGTTAGTATATAATAATAATGATTTATTATAATACAATAGTAGTGTATTAGTTTTGGAAATTTCCAACATAACTCCGGGGGGAGGAAATTTCTCGGGTCGCAGTGCAATGTTGAGTACTGACATACCTATCCCGAAGTTAGTATTAATGTTAGTATGTTAGTACACACATAACGAATGTCCCGTAATTGTCAAGGACACACAAGAAATTTGAGTCTTGTAAAGAAATTCATGTTGAATGGAACATGTTATTGTGAATCATCTAAAGTTAATGACTAATAAAGCCTACAATAAACTCTGTGACTGGTGTCGCTATGACAGGTAATGTTTATGTTACTAAGTCTTAAAGTTTTGCAAACTCTTAGATACTCTAGACAAAATAATGTTATTATTAATAGCCTATACAACAAATTAAGAATTAAATCATACAATTTAAAGTAACTGAGAATCCACTGTGATGAGAATGTTCTGGGTCATTGTGACTTGTAACGATTTGTTACTTGACATCACAGCACAGTATCATCATGATTACTCAAATCAGATGGGAAATTATTTGCTCCTGGTCAGAGCTATAATAGGCTTGTAGTTTCCGTTTGCATTGTTGAGCAGCAGCTCTAGTAGGGCGGTTGCTCGGTGGATCAGAATTGTTGTCCTCGGAAACTGTTGGTGAAGCTGGTTCTGATAAACACTCTCGTTCTGCTAATTCGAGAGGTACCAACTTCTCTAAGGTTTTTAGGGTAGTGTTGCCTCGGCACAAAACCTTTACTACTCTCAGGATGCCTTGGTGATCTGGGTGAATTGCAACAATTTTGCCTATAGGCCATTCTGACCTTGGTCCATCACTGTCAACCAATACTAGGTCTCCTGGTTTAAGTTGAACTTTATTATAGGGGCTCGAAGCTCTGTAGTGGTACTCTTGTAGAGCTGTGAGGTACTCTCGCGTCCGCACCTCATTTCACCTTTCAATTACTCTTGAGAGATGTTGGTAACTTTCTACTAAGTCACTCCTGGTTACATGGGAAGGATCGACGGGGTCCTCTTCTGCCAAAAGTATTAGAGGGCTCAACAGGCCTCCATGTATTACGTGTGAGGGACTCAGAGGTTCTCTCTGTGAGAAATCATCTGTTAGGTATGTTAATGGGCGATTGTTGCTCGCCCCTCAATTTCCACGACCAGTGTTTGGAGTTCGGAGTAACTAATTTTCTGTCGATGTAAGGTCTTCCTTAAGCACTTCTTGACAGTTCCTATCATACGTTCGTAGAACCCACCATGCCAGGGGGCTCTTGGAGCAATAAATTTCCAGTGGCATTGTCGTCTCTGCAGGACTGACTGCACTTCTGGATGATTCCATACCTCTCGTAGACAGGCTTCTCCTGCTACAAAATTTGAACCATTGTCCGATATCATTAGTTTGGGACAGGATCTGCGAGCTGCAAATCTACGAAAAGCTTGGATGAAGGCTTCGGCACTCATGTCAGAAGTCACTTCTAGATGTACGCCTCGTGTGGTAGCACACGTGAAGAGGCAAATATAAGCTTTCACTGATATCTTATCTGGATTGCCAGTGAGAAGCAAGGCTCCTGTGTAATCGACACCAGTGGTCTCAAAGGGACGAAGATGAACCACTCTTTCTTCAGGGAGTAGTGGAGGTCCTGGGTAAGGACATACTCGAGCGTCGTATCCTTTGCAGATCACACATAACTTAATAATTGATTTGACGGTTTGACGCAACCCGTTCTCGCAAATTTAATAAGTCAATATTGACTTATTAAATATGTGCATAGGTGACATACTTAACATAATAGATACCCTTAAAAAGATTCAAAGAAAACACCGACCTTACCTAACCTACTTAGTATGTTAAGATAAGCATCTTATTGCTTCGTAATTACAATTATTACCTAACCTATAATAGGTATAGGTTAAGTAATAATTGTAATTACGAAGCAATAAGATGCTTATCTTAAGATACTAACAAGGTTAGGTAAGGTAGGTGTTTTCTATGCATCTTTTTAAGGGTATCTATTATATTTAGTATATCACCTATGCACGTAGTTAATAAGTCAATATTGACTTTATGAATTTGCGAGAACGGATTGTTTGATGACCTTGAGGAAGCCAATATTTCTGTCTGAGGTCGGTGAGAGTGTCTAACACTCCACCATGCAAAGTACCATATTGATGGTGATGTAAAACTAGAAGTTTTGTAATAATGTGGTGACGTGGTAGAAGGATCGGATTCTTCGTATCCAAATAAATTTTTGCATGAAGTAAACGTCCTCCACATCTTAATATATTATGAGTGTTGGCATCATACCAGATACCTAGAGACTTGGTTAATTTATCTGGAAGATTTTCATATTCACTTCCATATGTCTCTTGCTGTGCGCGTTTGATTCAGTAGAGGATAGGATTGGGAAACTTATGTCTGATTCCTATCTTAGCAAGAAAGTCAAACACATGTGCTGTTACTCTTAATAACTTACTCAAGTTAGAATAATTGTGAGGATTAATAGCCAAGATTCGATGAGGTTCTGGTTCTTTCATGGGAGTAGTGATATTGGTCACTATGACTTGTGGCTTTTGTTTGGGCCACTGACCACTAACAAGCCATGGAGGTCCATTAAACCACATCGAAGACTTGATAAGTTGTTTTAATGTTAACCCTCGAGATAAGTAATCTGCAGGATTGTCCTAAGTGGGAACATGTCTGAATTTATATCCAGCAGATAATTCATGAATTTCCCTAACACAATTACTAACGTAGGGAGTTTTATTGTTGTTGTTTCTTACCCATTGTAAGACTGCCTCATTATCTGACCACACGACGATTTCACCAAAGTGGATATTATTGAGTGTCTTAGTCAGGCAATGAGCTAATCTTACTTCCACCAGCAATGCAGTTAACTCCTTTTGAGGTAAAGATCTCTTCTTAATGGGAGCAACTCTTGCTTTAGATGTGAGCAAAATTGATTGTGCACTATTGACTAAGTAGGCTACAGCGCCATACGCTTTGCCAGAGGCATCGCAAAAAACGTGCAAATTTGTGGGCAAGTTTTGTCCTGAAGCATTACGAGGAAATTTCAAAACAACTAACTGATTGAAATCCGTTGTGAGTATCTGCCATTTATCTTGCAACTCAATTGGCAACGGATCATCCCATCCCATATGTTTCTGCCAGCATTCCTGCATTAGGAGTTTGCCCCTTATTAATATAGGACTAAGTAAGCCTAAAGGGTCAAATGGTTGACTGACATACGAGAGTAATTTTCTCATGGTAAGGGATGAATTATCGGTTTGTACTGAATTGACATTCATCTCGTCAGTACTTGTGTTCCATTCCACTCCCAGAACTTTTAATTGATTAGGCACCTGATAACCTGGAAACTCCTTCTCGATTATCTGGTTTAATGATTTATTATTTGAGGCCCATGAGTGGAGTGGCATATTGGCTCCTAATAACTCACGGTTAGCCTCATAGTAGATTTCTACCAAATTGGATTGATCATATGTAGTTCCCTGGAAATTATCGACATACAATTTGTCACTGATTTCTGCCTTATAAGGGCTATTTGACTTCCTCAAATGTGTATCTAATGTTGCTTGAAGTAGAAACGGGGAGGAAGTCGCGCCGAATAGCACTGAGGCAAAACGATAAGTTATGATATCACTGTTAGGATCCAGTGGGTCCTTAATCCAGAGAAACTTGGTGTAATTACGATCCACTTCTTGTAAGCCTACTCAAAGGAAAGCTTTACTGATATCAACAGTATAAGCAAAAATACCAGTACAGAACCGTAATAGCACATCATGTAGCCTTTGAGTTAGGCTAGGTCCCGTTTGGAGACATTCATTCAAGGACACGCTGATTGGCTTCACTTTGGCACTACAGTTGAAGACAATACGTATTGGTGTTATCAATGAATCTTTCACCACAGCGTGATGGGGTAAATAGTGTCCTATTTTTCGGTCATCATTATCAAAAACCTCGATAAATTTACTGTTGAGTTGTTGTTGGATTAGTTGATGATACATGTTCAGTTTGTCTGGCTGCTTCTTCCGCCGTATTAATTGAGACTGTAATTGTGAGGCTGCCATGTAATTAACTGGAAGTTGTGGATGATTCAACATCCATGGTAGTCTCACCCAGTATTGTTTATCTTTATAGACAACTGTATCCAGATATTGCTGGTAAGTCCACATATCATCAGGGCTTGGTTGTTCAGGGACAATACCTAAAGTGTCTAAATCCCACAGACGATGTACAGGTGGATCAGACTCATTATCTTCAGATATTTCTCTGAAACGTAGGGGTGACTGTTCCAAGCCTAGTCACGCCACTATTGTATTGTTAGATTGTTGGTTGGTTGACGCTGGATTTTGTTGGAAAAGCACCGGTCCAGTAAGCAACTTGCCTCCAGCAGATGACAACAAATTCATTCCATGTTGTCTTGTGCATCCCATTATAAATTTATAATAATGGTCAGCGCCTATAAGTATTCCAACATCAGTGAGGCAGTCAGAATTTATTTTGTAATCTGCTAGCCTTATGCGGTTTCGTTTAAGATATTTCGCAGTGCGAGCTAATCCTGTGATCTGCAGGTCTGAAGGAAGTTTATCTACTACTACCGCTTGTATTGGACTAGTGGAAGATCCAAGTCTCACTAATACCTTAACTACTTGGTATTCACGAGGTCCACTATTAGTCAAGAAACCAGAAATATTCAATCTCACACTTTTGGCAGGTTTTAAATTTAACTGCTCGACTAATTGTTGTGTGATGAAGGTTTTCTGTGATCCTTGATCAAAAAGACCTCTAGTGTTAACTCTAGATTTCCTGTTAATTAATTTGAGTTGAGCTGTAGGCAGAATGGTATTATTGCCTGACTCAGTAGCAAGTACATTTATTTCTTGATGTACCTTGCAATATTGTACTGTGGTAGAATTCGTGGAATTCTCCCCAGTTGTCATGGATTGGGTAGAAGTTTTTCTACATAAGGCATAATGATGTACACCTTTGTTGCATCTACTGCATGAATGTAGTTGCACTACACATTTACTGGGATCATGAGAACCCTTGCACTTGGTGCACCTGTGTATTTCTTGTAACCGTTTAATCCTGGTATTAAAGTTAGGATAAACAGTGCATTGGTAGGCGACATGTTCTTGACTACAGAACAGACACCTTCTCTCTCTGGTTGACTTTGTTCCTTTAGTAGATGTATCAGTTGTTACATCAGAGGGAGATACTGAATAAGTACCTACATTACCACTCCCCTTTCCAGTGAATGGAGCAGTCCTAGGTTTAAATTTATTAGACTTATTTAAAGTCGATTTGGGTTTGACTGAGGTGTCAATATTAGAGGAATTACGATGGGAGTGAGTAGAGAAGTTTGGAACACTTTTCCCATCTTGGTTGGCTCTTTGTCTTTCGACTAAGGTATGTAGACCTTCTGTAATTTCTTTCAAGGTCAGAAAGGTTTTATTGTACATAGTACACAATTTATCTAAAGTTTCTCTTGGTAATTTTCGCCTTACAACTACTTTGGTCATCCATTCAGCTGTCTGAATTTGGACTTTAAGGCTTAAGGCCTTGAGTAAAGATTCTAACTCCAGCCTGAAAATTTGGAGAGAATCGGTAGAATTATTAGCAGATGGTAAATCTAGCAATTTTTGAACTAAGACAGTAATAGTTCTCTCCTAGTTATCGTAGTTGGTTTTGAGCAATTGAACAGCTAGGGTGTAACCATCACTGGTCAGTGTTATATTAGAGATTACTTTCAAGGCTTCATTTCGTAACAAGTCTTGTAAATAAGTGAATTTGGTTGTTTGAGGAATGTTGACTTTAGAGTCTACTGCATCCACGAATTTACTCCAGAAATCATCCCAACTTTCATTCTCGTTACCAGAGAATGTGGGTATGTTGATCTGAGGTAATTTGACATCAGGATCTGGATGTGCAGTAGATGTTATTGTTAATTTGTTTTTAGCAATTTGCTTTTTAAAGGGTTGAAGTTTAACATGTATATCATCTTCATACTGGGCTAAGTCATTTACAATATCCTCAAGTTCACTATCACCTATAGAAGTTGAGTAAAGTTCTGTTAAATACAGATTCATATGTTGCTTAATATGGGCGAATTTGCCTTCAGCAACTTGAAGTAAATCTTCTAATTCAAGGTAGTCAACAGGTGACTGTTGTGACAGATTTTGATATTTGGTAATCTGTCGGGTCAAATGACCTTTCACACCGATAAGGGTCCTTTTCATTTTGTCAGCCGTTTCCATCTTGCTGGGTAAAGGCTGGTTTGACAGTAAATAGTTGTTACTGAGGTAACTGGGATATTGACTCATTCAATGGAGTTCAATATCAATAATAATAGCCTAATATATTTGAATGGACTACACTACCTCTCGTTCAGAGGTTAATTTACCTACCTAACAATAAGTAACTAATTATTTTGAGCAGTGCTTGAACTTCACCATTAACTTTCGTCCGGCTAGCTCATCTTTATCACCATTAGATGTAATGGTTATCATCCAGCAGCACTCAAAATGTATACACACAAATAATGAGTACAAGAATAAGTAATATGGATATACTCTAATCAGAGTTATCCTGAAGTTTAATCCCACCCTTGATAGGGTCAGCACAAGAATGAATAATATATGTACTACTAACTAGATCAAGCCTAGTTGTGAGAATTTCTACCTAAGAAACTACAAATTTATTTAGTCTGCGTTTGTGCCAAATTCAGCACAATCACAGCCTAATTTCCTACCTAATAAAGGTTGGCAAAGATTAAATTGTGGTGCAGTAATGTGAATATAGTTGTGCTGTATTTTTGTTTTTTTTGGATTTTATAGTTTATATAAATGTGCACTTGCACACACAGGTGAAAAACAATTATGTAAATTACCATTTACCTAATGTTCTCTCATTCATATAATTTCCTAAATAATCTGTCTAGTCTCCATGCACTTATGCAAGCATCTACCTCAGTTTCATTGTAAAATTTTACTCTTAAATCTAATCTTACCCTATTCCATTTAAATTTTAAATTTAATTGTATTGATCTGTGTCATTTATTGAAATCAATTATTGATCTCATTTTGTTTTTTTAATTAAGTTCATACTAATTATAGGTTAAAAACTAAGCTAAATAAAATTTATTATCTTTAAGATTATTTTACTTTACAATTATCATTTGTCAAATTTTTTTATATATTCATCTTGACAGTCTCTACTGATTTTTTTGTTCTCTCCACCAAACTTGTGTATCCTCCATGGCTATCTAGTGACCTTTATTCTACCTCTAATTGTTTCAATTCTTTTGTTTACTTGCATTTATTGTTGTGTTTTGCCATAATTATTCTCTAATTTTAGCAGACTTAATACTTTGTAAGCTCTTATTGTATTGTTATATTATTATATTGTTGTGTTTTGCTATAATTACTTTCTATTTTACAGCAGATTTAGTTTTTATCTGTTCCTGTAATTGCTTATCTTATTGTTTCGTGACATTATCTTATCTATATGCTTACTGATATTGATCCTGATCGAAATCTTCTGTCCCATATCCACACAAATCAGCACATTGATCATCATTATTGCAGGTATTACACAGCAAATCTTGCAAAAATCAAACTCCTAAATAGCACCTGCTTATCAGTTTACAACCAAAATGTTAGGTCACTTGGTAAACATTTTGATGATATAAATGCACTACTTACAGCACTAGGTACTAAATTATCTTTCATCATTTTAACAGAGACTTGGCTTAATATTGACCATACCCAACTCTACAATTTAGCTGGTTATAAAGCCATTCATAACTGCAGGCCTAATAAAAAAGGTGGCGGTACAGCAATATATTACAAAGATACCTTCATTTGCAATAGTGTTATTAGTGATAGAGATGACTATTGTGAATATACCTTTGCCAAGTTCTCCAGTAAATCCCTTAAATCCTCCCTGACTATCGGTGCCATCTATAGATTTCCTAATACCAACATAGTTTTATTCTCTGACAATGTAAGGAATCTTATCATAAATAACAATCTCAACAAAAATCACATCATTCTGGGAGGCGATTTCAATATTGACCTGGGTCTTCAAAACAACCCTCAAGTTGACTATTTCCGTAACAGCATGCACTCCTGTATGCTAATCCCCACAATCACCAAGCCCACCCGAGTCACTCAAACATCTGCCACTACCCTGGATCACCTCTGGACTAATATAACAGCTCCCCTTACATCTGGGGTAATTTATGACAGAACAACTGACCACTATCCTACTTTCCTCATAGCAAACATTGACACATCACCACCAGAAACCAAAAAACTTTCATTCAGGCTACATAGTGAATCAGCTTTAGGCAATCTCTCTAATGCACTTCACAATATTAACTGGGAATCTGAATTTAATAATTCACAGGATATAAACTCCTCAACTAACCTCTTTCTCTCCAAAACTCTAAGCCTCTACAACACTCACTGTCCCCTCCTTACCAAACAAGTAACTGATAAAAGAAAAAATAACCCGTGGCTCACAAGTGGCATAATTAAATCAATCAACAAAATACATGAATACGAAAAGAAATTTAGGAGTGGCCTAATTTCAAAGGAAGTAGTTAAAAGATACTCATCAGTGCTTACCAGTATCATAAGAAAAGCAAAACTTTCATATTATGAGACTAGATTCAAAGAAGCAAAAGGCAACATGAAAAGCACATGGAATACCATCTCTAATATCCTGGGAACTAAACAACACTCCCACAACCAGATAACATTCTCTAAGGATGGTCTTACACCGTCATCTGACTTAGAAATGGCGAATGAATTTAATAGCTTCTTTTCATCGATTGGTGCTAACCTTGCAAGTAAAATCCCACAGACTCAGACACATATCAACACATATCTCTCAGGCAGCTATCCAAACTCTCTTCTCCTCTCACCAGTCAGTCCGTCAGATGTTGTGTCCATCATACACTCACTAAAAACCAAAGCTGGGAACATCAGTGAAATCCCATCCATTGTATACAAGAGCGCCTCCCATGCCCTTGCGCCACCTATAGCTCTGCTGTTCAACAAATCCCTTGAGTGTCATACCTTCCCTGATATCCTTAAAAAAGCAAGAGTAACGCCAGTTCATAAAGGAGGTAATCCGGCAGACATAAACAACTATAGACCAATATCGAACCTACCCATACTATCAAAAATATTTGAAAAAATTATCTACAAACAGCTCTACTCCTATCTCGTAAAATTCGACATTCTTAGCCCCTGTCAGTTTGGCTTCCGCTCTCAAAAGAGTACCAACGATGCAATTATTAGTCTCCTTGATATAATTTACTCAGCCCTTGACAAAAATGAGTTTCCAATTGGACTCTTCATTGACCTGAGAAAGGCCTTTGATACTGTTAATCACGATTACCTCTTATGTAAACTCCATCATTATGGAATCCGAGGCCATGCACTGGACTATATCCAATCCTATCTTAGTGATAGACACCAATGTGTAGCCATCAATAATATAATCTCTCCCATTCTACCAATAACCGTTGGAGTGCCACAGGGCAGCATCTTGGGACCTCTTCTATTTCTTTTATACATTAATGATCTGCCTAATGTCTCTAACATTCTGAAACCTATTTTGTTTGCTGATGATACTACCCTCATCTACTCCAACCCCAACCCACATACACTAAATGATGTTGTTAATAATGAACTAAAAAAAAGTCCACTTATGGATGTCAACCAACAAACTAACACTTAACATAGAAAAGACCTACTACATCCTATTTGGAAGCAAATCTACAAATGCAATTCAGCTTCAGATTGACAATGTAAACATTAGCAATAAAAATGATGGAAAGTTTCTTGGCATATTCCTAGACAAGAGACTCAACTTCAGTACCCACATACAACACATAACTAAGAAAGTCTCTAAAACAGTTGGTATACTCTCCAAAATCAGATATTATGTACCTAACTCTGCTCTCATCTCTCTATATTATGCACTAATCTATCCCTATCTGAACTATGGTATCTGTGCATGGGGTTCAACCACTGCAAACCACCTCAAGTCCATCATCACCCAGTAAAAATCTGCTATCAGAATAATATCAAATTCTGCTTTCAGACAACACACAGCCCCCTTGTTTAACTCCCTAAACATGCTAAACATAATCTCACTCCACAAATTCTCTTGTGTCAACTACATTTACAGAATCCAGTTCTTAAATGCAAATCCTTGCCTGAAACTCTTCCTGGACAGATGTAATAGGACCCATTATCACCACACCAGAAATAAATATATCTTTGATATCCCCAGAGTTAAACTTAATCTGTGTAAACACTCTATACAAATAAAGGGACCCAGTTTATGGAACTCACTCCCTACTGAATTGAAAAGCTGTCCAACTTTTACATCATTCAAAATCAATACTAAAAAGTACCAAATTTCATCTTCATAGTTTTTCACCTTTTGCCTTAAAATTGCACTGTATCAATTGCTACCCAATCTCAAAACCTTTATGTTCCCAATTTGAACATCTTTACCATTGTGATCATTGCTGTTTTCTTATATGTGCTGCCAATCTGCTGTATGGTGTTTATAAATCTTGTTTATCTGTATCTTTTGCTACCCAGTCTCCCAATCTTTATGTACCCAATCTGAACATCTTTACCATTGTAAAGATGTTCAGTCTCCGTGGTGTAGTGGTAAGACACTCGCCTGGCGTTCCGCGAGCGCTATGTCATGGGTTCGTATCTTGGCCGGGGAGGATTTACTGGGCGCAATTCCTTAACTGTAGCCTCAGTTTAACGCAACAGTAAAATGTGTACTTGGATGAAAAAACGATTCTTCGCGGCAGGGGATCGTATTCCAGGGACCATAGGATTAAGGACTTGCCCGAAACGCTACACGTACTAGTGGCTGTACAAGAATGTAACAACTCTTGTATATATCTCAAAAAAAAAAAAAAAAAAAAAAAATGGTGATCATTGCTGTCTTATACATATAAGACAGCAATGATCACCATTTTTTTTTTTTTTTTTTTTATGGACTGGGGCTGTCAATCTGCTGTATGGTGTCTACTAATCTTGTTTAAATTACTAATCAAGCTGTCAATGTAATCAATCAGAGCTTTAATATAACAATGTGCTTTAATATACTTACTTAGCTCTCTCATCTCATTTTTCTCTTGCAATGTATCTTTATCATTTATCAATTCTGATAGAAATTACCTACTTAAAGTTATCTGCTAGATTAAGGACCTGCCAGAAATGCTGCGCGTACTAGTGGCTTTACAAGAATGTAAATACTGTACTATCCAATGTATTCTCACAAACCCAATGTACCTTCTTGTATATATAAAAATAAATAAATAAATAAATGTACAGTTAATTTTGGCTTGCTAGCCACAGCCGTTTGTGGTGATTAATTGTGTTGATCAATTTGTCAACTACATGTGACCTAGACTCACCTGACAGGTGTACACCATCTCTTGCCA
The DNA here is from genome assembly GCF_040958095.1 of Procambarus clarkii. NCBI lineage: Eukaryota > Metazoa > Arthropoda > Malacostraca > Decapoda > Cambaridae > Procambarus > Procambarus clarkii. Next base: position 1,038,110 of record NW_027189172.1, read on the forward strand.
GGTTTTGCCTGTTTGGTCTGGCTGTAAATTGAATATAAGTGGCATCCAATCGTACTCGTTTCTTCAGCCTAAAGTTTATATATTTGGCAGCTCTTTGGTAATATTCTGGGCTTACTCCCCAATGATTATTATTACTCAGTTGGCGAGGTTCCACCAATGTGAATACTACTGAATTGCTGATGAATTTAAATGAGGAAATTATAGTTTTAAGGTGATTAATTACCTCAGCTGGATGTCGAGTTGGATGGATGTCATTATCACCTAAATAAATAATGGTTAGATGGTGAGGCCACTCTAACACAGGTGTTAGTGTGGAATTGTTATAGAAGTTATGAGCTGTTTCTCCTGGTGACCTAAAGATTCTTACTTCAGTATGAGGTATAGGTCTAAGTGTTGTGGGTAATTGACTGTGTCCTACGAGTGCTACCTTATACATGAGGTATAAGTAGCAAATGAATTGGTGTGAATTAGGCTAACCTATGTGGTACACTGCCGGTAGATACAATTAATAAATGTGGTTAGTCTAGACTACTTCACGCGGTGATTAGTTATTACTAATTAGTATATATATTTATATCCATCCGGTTCGAAGGACCATAATGTGGGATATCTGGGGCTTGACTCAATTATTTAATTACTTACTTATTTTATATAATAACGAAGGACCACCCACTTTTGAGAAAAGAGGGAAACTAATAAAAAGTGATCATTAGAAACACAAGGAAGAACCATTGTCTATGGATAAATATTAGAAAGAATAATCACTTAAATAAATAATGGACTGTATGAATAATTAACTAAATTCAGAGCCTCAAACACCTACATTGGGGGGTTTTGCTAGAAATCCATATACGTCTAGGAACTAGTGTGGTTCGTCACCAGTTCATTGTTGAGTAAAGAACATTATGACCAAAAATATTATAGAATCAATAGGTAAATTCAAATAGAGAATATTAATGATTGTTAGAATTAAAGAGCAATCATCTAAGTAAACACATCAATTTCCAAAACTCATATGGTAAATATTCCATATGATAATATTATGGATATGTATAATAAAATGGAGTAATTAAATGTGTACAAAAAGTCTTAGCTTTAAGACGATTTCTATGACATCGTTCGTGCTTCGTCCTCGTGATCTCAGGATCTCCACATAGAAGCCATTAGAGGTGAATAACACGAATGTAGTTAACGACTCGTTGACTCCTCACATACGAGCTGTGATTTAAAGGATATTACGTAGCATTGAACTAGGCTACTTAAATCTCAAAATTTATGAAAATAGAGAATAAATATTAATGCGATACTAACATTGGATTTGTTGTCGTCCCACTATGTAACGACAGACTACCCACGAAATATACAATCTCTAATGATGCATCAAGAAAAAAATATACTTAGCATGAGAGCAGTAAATGCTGAAGTCTGCCGATATCGCGTCTCAGTCTCAAACTTCCACGTTGTTGTACACGTGATTGAGAGTTTGGCTTGATTCTCGACGTGTTATTGATTGACCGAGCACTATGGAGCACGTGGAAGAATAATTATTCGTTATTAGTTGGGTATCAGTGTAATTCTTGCTGATAACTCCCCAACGCCACGTGTCTCAGACTCTGACGCCACGACTCTCCTCTGTCCAAGCACGCACTCGCTCCTCAATCCACAAAACAATGGGGTCTCCTTCTCCTCCAACCCGTGTCCCGCATTCACCACAGAAATTATTTATCACGAATAATACTATTTCGCGCAATTGTGGTTGAAATACTTTAATAAGGACTGGGTTGTGATTCTAGGGATTTAAATATTATTGCTTTCTCGTCTTATGGTGGTAAACGAGAAATGATTATAGAGAAGATTATAGTTTTCTCCATGGCATTCACGCGTGACAGAAAAACTATTGTTTAATAACAATCGTAACTAAAAACTCTCGATTTAGAATTATTTGGGAGTTATGTTATCCGTAAATAATTATAACACGGAATACTGATGATTATAGAGAACCACATTCAATTCTCTAGCACATTGGCAATAAATGTGTTTATCTAGATATAATCTGACACAATGTTAGTGCTTTATTTCGTAAGAATTGTAGCATTAATACGCAGATATAATGGTTAGTTCATGTTAACATTACTGTTAGTAAATTTAGTGACTACTGTAATTAGTATATAATAATAATGATTTATTATAATACAATAGTAGTGTATTAGTGTTGGAAATTTCCAACAGCTACACCACTACAATAACCAGGTAGATACACCACTACCATCACCAGGTAACAACACCACTACCATCACCAGGTGGCTACACCAAAGCCATCACCAGTTAGCTACACCACTACTATCACCAGGTAGCTACACCACTACCATCATCAGGTGGCTACACCACTACCATCACTAGGTGGCTAAACCACAACCATCACCAGGTAACTACACCAGTACCATCACCAGGTAACTACACTAGTACTATCACCAGGTAACTACACTAGTACTATCACCAGGTGGGTACACCACTACCATCACTAGGTGGCTACATCACTACCATCAGCAGGTAACTACACCTATACAATCACCATGTAGCTACACCACTACCATCACCAGGTGCCTACACCACTACCATCACTAGGTGGCTACACCACTGCCATCACCAGGTAACCACACCACTATCATCACCAGGTTGCCACACTATTACCATCACCAGGTAGCTACACCACTACCATCACCAGGTGGCTACACCACTAACATCACCAGGTAGCTAAAAAACTCCCATCACCAGGTGGCTATATCACTACCATCAACAGGTAACTACACCTCTACCATCACCATGTAGCTACACCACTACCATCCCTAGGTGGCTACACCACTACCATCACCAGGTGGCTACACCACTACCATCACCAGGTAAGAGGTAGGTACACCACTACCATCACCAGGTGGCTACACCACTAAAATCACCAGGTAATAGGTAGGTACACCACTACCATCACCAGGTGGCTACACCACTACCATCACCAAGTAGCTACAACCACTACCATGACCAGGTGGCTACACCACTACCATGACCAGGTAGCTACACCTCTACCATCACCAGGTAGCTACACCACTACCATCACCAGGTGGCTACACCACTACCATCACCAGGTGGCTACACCACTACCATCACCAGGTAAGAGGTAGGTACACCACTACCATCACCAGGTGGCTACACCACTACCATCACCAGGTAGCTACACCACTACCATCACCAGATAGCTACACCACTACCTTCACTAGATGGCTACACCTCTACTATCACCAGGTAGCTACATCACTACCATCACCAGGTGGATACACTACTACCATCACCAGGTAGCTACATCACTAAAATCACCAGGTGGCTACACCACTACCATCACCAAGTAGCTACACCACTACCATCACCAGGTGGCTACACCACTACCATCACCAGGTAGCTACACCACTACCATCACCAGGTGGCTACACTACTACCATCACCACGTAACTACACCACCACCATCACCAGGTAACTACACCACTACCATCACCAGGCAACTACACCACTAACATCACTAGGTAGCTACACAACTACTATCACCTGGTACCTACACCACTACCATCACCTGGTGGCTACACTACTACCATCACCAAATAGCTCCACCAATACCATCACCAGGGGGCTACACCACTACCATCACAAGGTAGCTACACCACTACCATCACCAGGTAGCTACACCACTACCATCACCAGGTGGCTACACCACTACCATCACCAGGTGGCTACACCACTACCATTACCTGGTGGCTACACCACTACCATCACCAGCTGGCTACAACGCTACCATCACCAGGGGGCTACACCACTACCATCACCAGGTTGCTACACCACTACCATCATCAGGTAGCTACACAACTACCATCAGCAGGTGGCTACACCACTACCATCACCAGGTGGCTACTACACTACCATTACCTGGTGGCTACACCACTAATATCACCAAATGGCTACACCTCTACTATCACCAGCTGGCTACACCACTACCATCACCTGATGGCTACACCATAACCGTCACCAGATGGCTACACATCTACCATCAACAGGTGGCTATACAACTACCATCACCAGGTGGCTACACCACTACCATCACCAGGTGGTTACACCACTACCATAACAGGTGGCTACACCACCATTATCACCAGGTAGCTACATCACTACCATCACCAGGTGGCTACACCACTACCATCAGCAGGTAGCTAAACCACTACCATCACCAGGTGGCTACACCACTACCATCACCAAGTAGCTACACCTCTACCATCACCAGGTAGCTTCACCACTACCATCACCAGGTAGCTACACCACTACCATCACCATGTAGCTACACCACTACCATCACCAGGTAACAACACCGCGACTATCACCAGGTGGCCACACCACTACCATCATCAGGTAGCTACACCACTACCATCACCAGGTGGCTACACCACTACCATCACCAGGTAGCTACACCTCTACCATCACCAGGTAGCTACACCACTACCATCACCAGGTAACTACACCACTACCATCACCAGGCAACTACACCACTAACATCACTATGTAGCTACACAACTACTATCACCTGGTAGCTACACCACTACCATCACCTGGTGGCTACACTACTACCATCACCAGGTAGCTCCACCAATACCATCACCAGGGGGCTACACCACTACCGTCACCAGGTAGCTACACCACTACCATCACCAGGTGGCTACACCACTACCATCACCAGTTGGCTACACCACTACCATTACCTGGTGGCTACACCACTACCATCACCAGCTGGCTACAACACTACCATCACCAGGGGGCTACACCAATACCATCATCAGGTGGCTACACCTCTACCATCAGCAGGTGGCTACACCACTACCATCACCAGGTGGCTACTACACTACAATTACCTGGTCGCTACACCACTAATATCACCAAATGGCTACACCTCTACTATCACCAGCTGGCTACACCACTACCATCACCAGATGGCTACACCACAGCCGTCACCAGATGGCTACACATCTACCATCAACAGGTGGCTATACAACTACCATCACCAGGTGGCTACACCACTACCATCACCAGGTGGTTACACCACTACCATCACCAGGTGGCTACACCACCACCATCACCAGGTAGCTACATCACTACCATCACCAGGTGGCTACACCACTACCATCAGCAGGTAAATAAACCACTACCATCACAAGGTGGCTACACCACTACCATCACCAAGTAGCTACACCTCTACCATCACCAGGTAGCTTCACCACTACCATCACCAGGTAGCTACACCACTACCATCACCATGTAGCTACACCACTACCATCACCAGGTAACAACACCACTACCATCACCAGGTGGCCACACCACTACCATCATCAGGTAGCTACACCACTACCATCACCAGGTCGCTACACCACTACCATCACCAGGTGGCGACACCACTACCATCAACAGGTGGCTACACCACTACCATCACTAGGTAGCTACACCAATACCATCACCAGGTAACTACACCAGTTCCATCACCAGGTGGCTACACGACTACCATCACCAGGTAGCTACACAACTACCATCACTAGGTAGGTACACCAGTACCATCACCAGGAAGCTATATCACTACCATCACCAGGTGGCTACACCACTACCATCACCAGGTAGCTACACCACTACCATCACCAGGTGGCTACACCACTACCATCACCAGGTAGCTACACTACTACCACCACCAGGTGGATACACCACTACCATCACCAGGTAACTACACATATACCATCACCAGGTGGCTGCACCACTACCATCAGCAGGTATCTTCATCACTACTATCACCAGGTGGCTACACCAGTGCCATCACCAGGTGGCTACACCACTAACATCTCCAGGTAGCTACACCACTACCATCACAAGGTGGTTACAACACTACCATCACCAGGTGCCTACACAACTACCATCACCTGTTTTCTACATCACTACCATCATCAGCTGTCTACACCACTACCATCATGAGGTGGCTACACTACTACCATCACAAGGTGGCTACACCATTCCCATCACCAGGTAGCTACAAAACTACCATCACCAAGTAACTACACCACTACCATCACCAGGTAGCTGCACCACTACCATCAATAGGTAGCTACACCACAACCATCATCAGGTAGCTAAACCACTACCATCACCAGATAGCTACACCACTTTCTTCACTAGGCCGCTACACCACTACCATCACCAGGCAACTACACCAGTACCAACACCACGTAACTACACCAGTACTATCACTAGGTGGCTACACCACTATCATCACCAGGTAACTACACCTCTACCATCACCAGGTAGCTACACCACTACCATCACCAGGTAGCTACACCACTACCATCAGCAGGTAGCTACACCACTACAATCACCAGGTAGATACACCACTACCATCACCAGGTAACATCACCACTAACATCACCAGGTGACTACACCACAGTTATCACCAGTTAGCTACACCAATACCATCACCAGGTGGCTACACCACTACCATCACTAGGTGGCTATACTACAACCATCATCAGGTAACTACACCAGTACCATCACCAGGTAGCTACACCACAACCATCACCAGGTAGCTACACCACTACTATCAGCAGGTGGCTACACCACTACCATCACCAGGTACCAAAACAACTATCATCACCAGGTGGCTACACCACTACCATCACCAGGTAGTTACACCACTACCATCACCAGGTGGCCAAACCACTACTATCACCAGGTGGCTACACCACTACTATCACCAGGTGACTACACCACTACCGTCACCAGGAAACTGCACCATTTCCGTCACCAGGCAACTACACTACTACCATCACCAGATAGCTACACCACTACCTTCACCAGGTGGCTACACCACAACTATCACCAGGTAGCTACATCACTACCATCACCAGGTAGCTACACCACTACCATCACCAGGTGGCTACACCACTACTATCACCAGGTGGTTACACTACTACCATCACCAGGTAACTACACTACTACCATCACCAGGTAACTACACTACTATCATCACCAGGCAACTACACCACTAACATCACTAGGTAGCTACACCACTACCATCACCAGATGGCTACACTACTACCATCACCAGGTATGTCCACCAATACCATCACCTGGGGCTACACCACTACCATCACCAGGTGGCAACACCACTACCCTCACCTGATGGCTACACCACTACCATCACCAGGTGGCTACACATCTACCATCACCAGGTAGCTCCACCAATACCATAACTAGGTAGCTACACCACTACTATCACCCGGTCGCTACACCACTACCATCACCAGGCAACTACACCACTAACATCACTAGGTAGCTACACCACTACCATCACCAGGTGGCTGCACTACTACCATCACCAGGTAGCTCCACCAATACCATAACCGGGCAGCTACACCACTACCATCACCAGGTACCTACACCTCTACCATCCCCAGGTAGCTACACCATTACTATCACCAGGTGGCTACACTACTACCATCACCAGGTAACTACACTACTACTATCACCAGGTATCTACACCACTACCATCACCAGGCAACTACACCACTAACACCACTAGGTAGCAACACCACTACCATCACCAGGTAGCTACACCACTACCATCATTAGGTGGCTACATCACTACCATCACTAGGTGGCTACACCACTACCATCACCAGGTAGCTACACCACTACCATCACCAGGTGGCTACACCACTACCATAACCAGGTGGCTACACCACTACTATCACCAGGTGGCTACACTACTACCTTCCACAGGTAACTACACCACTACCATCACCAGGTAACTACACCACTACAATCATCAGGCAACGCAACTACACCACTACAATCACCAGATAGCTACTTCACTACCATCACCAGGTGGCTACACCACTACCATCACTAGGTAGTTCTACCAATACCATCACCAGGGGGCTACACCACTACCATCACCAGGTAGCTACACCACTACCATCACCAGGTAGCTACATCACTACCATCACCAGGTGGCTACAACACTACCATCACCAGGTAGCTACACCACTATCATCACCAGGTGGCTACACCACTACAAATTTCAGGTGGCTACACCACTACCATCACCAGGTGGCTACACCACTACCATCACCAGGCAACTACACCAGTACCATCACCAGGTAACTACACCAGTTCCATCACTAGGTGGCTACACGACTACCATCACCAGGTAGCTACACCACTACCATCACCAGGTAACTACACCAGTACCATCACCAGGTTGCTACACCACTACCATCACCAGGTAGCTATATCACTACAATCACCAGGTGGCTACACCACTACCATCACCAGGTAGCTACACCGCTACCATCCCCAGGTAGCTACACCACTACCATCACCAGGAGGCTACACCACTACCATCTCCAGGTAGCTACACTACTACCACCACCAGGTGGATACAACACTACCATCACCTGGCAACTAGACAACTACCATCACCAGGTGGCTACACCACTACCATCACCAGGTAGCTTCATCGCTACCATCACCAGGTGGCTACAGCAGTGCCATCACCAGGTGGCTACACCACTACCATCACCAGGTAGCTACACCACTACCATCATCATGTAGCTACACCACTACCTTCACCAGGTAACAACACTACTACCATCAATAGGTGGCCACACCACTACCATCATCAGGTACCTACACCATCACCATCACCAGGTCGCTACACCACTACCATCACCAGGAAGCTACACCACTACCATCACCAGGTGGCTACACCACTACCATCATAAGGTGAATACACCATTACCATCATCAGGTAGCTACAAAACTACCATCACAGGGTAACTACACCACTACCATCACCAGGTGGCTACACCACTACCATCACCAGCTGTTTACACCACTACCATCACCAGGTGGCTACACTACTACCATCACAAGGTGGCTACACCAATACCATCACCAGGTAGCTACACCACTACCATCACCAGGTGGTTACAACACCACCATCACCAGGTAGCTACACCCCTACCATCACCAGGTGGCTACGTCACTACCATCACCAGGTGGCTACAACACTACCATCACCAGGTAGCTACACCACTACCATCACCAGGTGGCTACTCCATTACCATCACCAGGTGGCTGCACCACTACTATCACCAGGTGGCTACACTAGTACCCTCACCAGGTAACTACACCACTACCATCACCAGGAAACTACACCACTACAATCACCAGGCAACGCACCTACACCACTACAATCACCAGGTAGCTACATCACTACCATCACCAGGTGGCTACACCACTACCATCACTAGGTAGTTCTACCAATACCATCACCAGGGGGCTACACCACTACCATCACCAGGTAGCTACACCACTACCATCACCAGGTAGCTACATCACTACCATCATCAGGTGGCTACACCACTACCATCACCAGGAAGCTACACCACTACCATCACCGTCTGGCTACACCACTATAATTTTCAGGTGGCAACACCACTACCATCACCAGGTGGCTACACCACTACCATCACCAGGCAACTACACCAGAACCATCACCAGGTAACTACACCAGTTCCATCACTAGGTGGCTACACGACTACCATCACCAGGTAGCTACATCACTACCATCACCAGGTAACTAAAACCAGTACCATCACCAGGTTGTTACACCACTACCATCACCAGGTAGGTACACCAGTACCATCACCAGGTAGCCATATCACTACAATCACCAGGTGGCTACACCACTACCATCACCAGGTAGCTACACCGCTACCATCACCAGGTAGCTACACCACTACCATCACCAGGTGGCAACACCACTACCATCTCCAGGTAGCTACAATACTACCACCACCAGGTGGATACAACACTACCATCACCAGGTAGCTACACCACTACAATCATCATGTAGCTACACCACTACCATCACCAGGTAGCTACACCACTACCATCACTAGGTGGCCACACCACTACCATCATCAGGTAGCTACACCACTACCATCAATAGGTCGCTACATCACTACCATCAACAGGAAGCTACACCACTACCATCACCAGGTGGCTACACCACTACCATCATAAGGTGGCTACACCATTACCATCACCAGGTAGCTGCAAAACTACCATTACAGGGTAACTACACCACTACCATCACAAGGTGGCTACACCAATACCATCACCAGGTAGCTACAAAACTACCATCACCAAGTAACTACACCACTACCTTCACCAGGTAGCTACACCACTACCATCACCAGGTAGCTACAGCACTATCATCACCAGGTAGCTACACCACTACCATCACCAGGTAGCTACATCACTACCATCACCAGGTAGCTACACCACTACCATCACAAGGTGGCTACACCAATACCATCACCAGGTAGCTACAAAACTACCATCACCAAGTAACTACACCACTACCTTCACCAGGTAGCTACACCACTACCATCACCAGGTAGCTACACCACTACCATCACCAGGTAGCTACACCACTACCATCACCAGGTAGCTACACCACTACCATCACCAGGCAGCTATACTACTACAATCACCAGATAGCTACACCACTACCATCACTAGGTAGTTCTACCAATACCATCACCGGGGGGCTACACCACTACCATCACCAGGTAGCTACACCACTACCATCACCAGGTAGCTACATCACTACCATCATCAGGTGGCTACACCACTACCATCACCAGGAAGCTACACCACTACCATCACCGTCTGGCTACACCACTATAATTTTCAGGTGGCAACACCACTACCATCACCAGGTGGTTACACCACTACCATCACCAGGCAACTACACCAGAACCATCACCAGGTAACTACACCAGTTCCATCACTAGGTGGCTACACGACTACCATCACCAGGTAGCTACATCACTACCATCACCAGGTAACTAAAACCAGTACCATCACCAGGTTGTTACACCACTACCATCACCAGGTAGGTACACCAGTACCATCACCAGGTAGCCATATCACTACAATCACCAGGTGGCTACACCACTACCATCACCAGGTAGCTACACCGCTACCATCACCAGGTAGCTACACCACTACCATCACCAGGTGGCAACACCACTACCATCTCCAGGTAGCTACAATACTACCACCACCAGGTGGATACAACACTACCATCACCAGGTAGCTACACCACTACAATCATCATGTAGCTACACCACTACCATCACCAGGTAGCTACACCACTACCATCACTAGGTGGCCACACCACTACCATCATCAGGTAGCTACACCACTACCATCAATAGGTCGCTACATCACTACCATCAACAGGAAGCTACACCACTACCATCACCAGGTGGCTACACCACTACCATCATAAGGTGGCTACACCAATACCATCACCAGGTAGCTACAAAACTACCATCACCAAGTACTACACCACTACCTTCACCAGGTAGCTACACCACTACCATCACCAGGTAGCTACAGCACTATCATCACCAGGTAGCTACACCACTACCATCACCAGGTAGCTACATCACTACCATCACAAGGTAGCTACACCACTTCCATCACAAGGTGGCTACACCAATACCATCACCAGGTAGCTACAAAACTACCATCACCAAGTAACTACACCACTACCTTCACCAGGTAGCTACACCACTACCATCACCAGGTAGCTACACCACTACCATCACCAGGTAGCTACACCACTACCATCACCAGGTAGCTACACCACTTCCTTCACCAGGTAGCTACACCACTACCATGACCAGGTAGCTGCAAAACTACCATTACAGGGTAACTACACCACTACCATCACAAGGTGGCTACACCAATACCATCACCAGGTAGCTACAAAACTACCATCACCAAGTACTACACCACTACCTTCACCAGGTAGCTACACCACTACCATCACCAGGTAGCTACAGCACTATCATCACCAGGTAGCTACACCACTACCATCACCAGGTAGCTACATCACTACCATCACAAGGTAGCTACACCACTACCATCACAAGGTGGCTACACCAATACCATCACCAGGTAGCTACAAAACTACCATCACCAAGTAACTACACCACTACCTTCACCAGGTAGCTACACCACTACCATCACCAGGTAGCTACACCACTACCATCACCAGGTAGCTACACCACTACCATCACCAGGTAGCTACACCACTTCCTTCACCAGGTAGCTACACCACTACCATGACCAGGTAACAACACCAGTACCAGCACCAGGTAACTACAACAGTAATATCACCAGGTGGCTACACCACTACCATCACCAGGTAACAACACCACTACCATCACCAGGTGGCAACACCACTACCATCACCAGGTGGCTACACCACTACCATCACCAAGTAGCTACACCAGTACCGTCACCAGGTGGCTACACCACTACCATCACCAGGTAGCTACACAACTACCATCACCAGGTAGCAACACCACTACAATCACCAGGTAGATACACCACTACCATCACCAGGTAACATTACCACTACCATCACCAGCTGTCTACACCACTACCATCACCAGGTGGCTACACTACTACCATCAAGGTGGCTACACCACAGCCATCACCAGTTAGCTACACCACTACCATCACCAGGTGGCTACACCAATTCCATCACTAGGTGGCTACACCACACACATCACCAGATAACTACACCAATACCATCACCAGGTAACTACACCAGTACTATCACCAGGTGGCTACACCATTACCATCACCACTTGACTGCACCACTACCATCACCAGGTAGCTACACCACTACCATCACCAGGTGGCTACATCACTACCATCAGCAGGTAACTACACCTCTACCATCATCATGTAGCTACACCACTACCATCACCAGGTGTCTACACCACTACCATCACCAGGTGGCTACACCACTACCATCACCAGGTAGCTACAACACTACCATCACCAGGTGGTTACACCACTACCATAACCTGGTAGCTACACCACTACCATCACCAGGTAACCACACCACTATCATCACCAGGTGGCCACACCACTACCATCACCAGGTGGCTACACTACTACCATCACCAGGTAGCTACACCACTAGCATCACCAGGTCGCTACACAACTACCATCACCAGGTAGCTACACCACTACCATCACCAGGTCGCTACACAACTACCATCACCAGGTAGCTACACCACTACTATCACCAGGAGGCTACACCACTACCATCACAAGCTTCCTACACCATTACCATTACCAGGTAGGTACAAAACTACCATCACCAGGTTACTATACCACTATTATCACCAGGTAGCTACACCACTACCATCACCAGGTAGCTACACCACTACCATCACCAGGTAGCTACACCACTACCACCATCATGTAGATACACCACTACCATCACCAGGTAGCTACACCACTACCATCACTAGGTGGCCACACCACTACCATCATCAGGTAGCTACACAACTACCATCACCAGGTCGCTACATCACTACCATCAACAGGAAGCTACACCACTACCATCACCAGGTGGCTACACCACTACCATCATAAGGTGGCTACACCATTACCATCACCAGGTAGCTACAAAACTACCATTACAGGGTAACTACACCACTACCATCACAAGGTGGCTACATCAATACCATCACCAGGTAGCTACAAAACTACCATCACCATGTAACTACACCACTACCTTCACCAGGTAGCTACACCACTACCATCACCAGGTAGCTACACCACTACCATCACCTGGTAGCTACACCACTACCATCACCAGGTAACCACACCACTATCATCACCAGGTGGCCACACCACTACCATCACCAGGTGGCTACACTACTACCATCACCAGGTAGCTACACCACTAGCATCACCAGGTCGCTACACAACTACCATCACCAGGTAGCTACACCACTACCATCACCAGGTCGCTACACAACTACCATCACCAGGTAGCTACACCACTACTATCACCAGGAGGCTACACCACTACCATCACAAGCTTCCTACACCATTACCATTACCAGGTAGGTACAAAACTACCATCACCAGGTTACTATACCACTATTATCACCAGGTTACTATACCACTATTATCACCAGGTAGCTACACCACTACCATCACCAGGTAGCTACACCACTACCATCACCAGGTAGCTACACCACTACCACCATCATATAGATACACCACTACCATCACCAGGTGGCTAAACCACTACCTTCACCAGGTAGCTACACCACAACCATCACCAGGTAGCTACACCACAACCATCACCAGGTAGCTACACCACTACCATCACCAGGTCGCTACACAACTACCATCACCAGGTAGCTACACCACTACTATCACCAGGAGGCTACACCACTACCATCACAAGCTTCCTACACCATTACCATTACCAGGTAGGTACAAAACTACCATCACCAGGTTACTATACCACTATTATCACCAGGTAGCTACACCACTACCATCACCAGGCAGCTATACTACTACAATCACCAGATAGCTACACCACTACCATCACCATGTAACTACACCTCTACCATCACCAGGTAGCTACACCACAACCATCACCAGGTGGCTACACCACTACCATCACCAGGTAGCTTTACCACTACCATCACCAGGTGGCCACATCGCTACTATCACCAGGTGGCTACACCACTACCATCACCAGGTAACTACACCACTACCATCACCAGGAAACTGCACCATTACCATCACCAGGTAGCTACACCACTACCATCACCAGGTGGCTACACCACTGCCATCACCAGGTGGCTACACCACTACCATCACCAGGTAGCTACACCACTACTATCATCAGGTAGCTACACCACTACCATCAGCAGGTGGCTACACCACTACCATCACCAGGTGGCAACACCACTACCATCTCCAGGTAGCTACAATACTACCACCACCAGGTGTATACAACACTACCATCACCAGGTAGCTACACCACTACAATCATCATGTAGCTACACCACTACCATCACCAGGTAGCTACACCACTACCATCACTAGGTGGCCACACCACTACCATCATCAGGTAGCTACACAACTACCATCACCAGGTCGCTACATCACTACCATCAACAGGAAGCTACACCACTACCATCACCAGGTGGCTACACCACTACCATCATAAGGTGGCTACACCATTACCATCACCAGGTAGCTACAAAACTACCATTACAGGGTAACTACACCACTACCATCACAAGGTGGCTACACCAATACCATCACCAGGTAGCTACAAAACTACCATCACCAAGTAACTACACCACTACCTTCACCAGGTAGCTACACCACTACCATCACCAGGTAGGTACACCACTACCATCACCAGGTAGCTACACCACTACCATCACTAGGTAGCTAAACCACTTCCTTCACCAGGTAGCTACACCACTACCATGACCAGGTGACAACACCAGTACCAGCACCAGGTAACTACAACAGTAATATCACCAGGTGGCTACACCACTACCATCACCAGGTAACAACACCACTACCATCACCAGGTGGCAACACCACTACCATCACCAGGTGGCTACACCACTACCATCACCAAGTAGCTACACAAGTACCGTCACCAGGTGGCTACACCACTACCATCACCAGGTAGCTACACAACTACCATCACCAGGTAGCAACACCACTACAATCACCAGGTAGATACACCACTACCATCACCAGGTAACATTACCACTACCATCACCAGCTGTCTACACCACTACCATCACCAGGTGGCTACACTACTACCATCAAGGTGGCTACACCACAGCCATCACCAGTTAGCTACACCACTACCATCACCAGGAGGCTACACCAATTCCATCACTAGGTGGCTACACCACACACATCACCAGATAACTACACCAATACCATCACCAGGTAACTACACCAATACTATCACCAGGTGGCTACACCATTACCATCACCAGTTGACTGCACCACTACCATCACCAGGTAGCTACACCACTACCATCACCAGGTGGCTACACCACTAACATCACCAGGTAGCTACACCACTCCCATCACCAGGTGGCTACATCACTACCATCAGCAGGTAACTACACCTCTACCATCACCATGTAGCTACACCACTACCATCACCAGGTGTCTATACAACTACCATCACCAGGTGGCTACACCACTACCATCACCAGGTAGCTACAACACTACCTTCACCAGGTGGTTACACCACTACCATCACCTGGTAGCTACACCAGTACCATCACCAGGTAACCACACCACTATCATCACCAGGTGGCCACACCACTACCATCACTAGGTGGCTACACCACTACCATCACCAGGTAGCTACACCACTACCATCACCAGGTCGCTACACAACTACCATCACCAGGTAGCTACACCACTACCATCACCAGGTCGCTACACAACTACCATCACCAGGTAGCTACACCACTACTATCACCAGGAGGCTACACCACTACCATCACAAGCTTGCTACACCATTACCATTAACAGGTAGGTACAAAACTACCATCACCAGGTTACTATACCACTATTATCACCAGGTAGCTACACCACTACCATCACCAGGTAGCTACACCACTACCATCACCAGGTAGCTACACAACTACCATCACCAGGTAGATACACCACTACCATCACCAGGTGGCTAAACCACTACCTTCACCAGGTAGCTACACCACAACTATCACCAGGTAGCTACACCACTACCATCACCAGGCAGCTACACTACTACCATCACCAGATAGCTACACCACTACCATCACCATGTAACTACACCTCTACCATCACCAGGTAGCTACACCTCTACCATCACCAGGTAGCTACACCACAACCATCACTAGGAAGCTACACCACTACCATCAGCCGGTAACTACACCATTACCATCACCAGGTAGATACACCACTACCATCACCAGGTGGCTACACCACTACCATCACCAGGTAGCTTTACCACTACCATCACCAGGTGGCCACATCGCTACTATCACCAGGTGTCTACACCACTACCATCACCAGGTAACTACACCATTACCATCACCAGGAAACTGCACCATTACCATCACCAGGTAGCTACACCACTACCATCACCAGGTGGCTACACCACAACCATCACCAGGTGGCTAAACCACTACCATCACCAGATAGCTACACCACTACTATCATCAGGTAGCTACACCACTACCATCAGCAGGTGGCTACACCACTACCATCACCAGGTGGCTACTACACTACCATAACCTGGTGGCTACACCACTAATAGCACGAAATGGCTACAACACTACTATCACCAGGTAGCTACACCACTACCATCACCAGATGGCTACACCACTACCATCACCAGGTGGCTACACCACTACCATCACCTGGTGGCTACACCACAGCCATCACCAGTTAGCTACACCACTACCATCACCAGGTGGCTACACCAATACCATCACTAGGTGGCTACACAAGAACCATCACCAGGTAACTACACCAGTGCTATCACCAGGTGGCTACACCACTACCATCACCAAGTGGCTGTACCACTACCATCACCAGGTAGCTACACCACTACCATCACCAGGTGGCTACACCACTAACATCACCAGATAGCTACACCACTCCACTCACCAGGTGGCTATATCACTACCATCAGCAGGTAACTACACCTCTACCATCACCATGTAGCTACACCACTACCATCACCAGGTAGCTACACCACTACCATCACCAGGTGGCTACACCACTACCATCACCAGAGAGCTACGCCACTACCATCATCAGGTAGCTACACCACTACCATCACCAGATGGCTACATCACTACCATCAGCAGGTAACTACACCTCTACCATCACCATGTAGTTACACCACTACCATCACCAGGTAACAACACCACTACCATCACTAGGTGGCCACACCACTACCATCATCAGGTAGCTACACCACTACCATCACCAGGTCGCTACACCACTACCATCACCGGGTAGCTACACCACTACCATCACCAGGTGGCTACACCACTACCATCACCAGGTGGCTACACCACTTCCATCACCAGCTGTCTACACCACTACCATCACCAGGTGGCTACACTACTACCATCAAAAGGTGGCTACACCTCAGCCATCACCAGTTAGCTGCACCACTACCATTACCAGGTGGCTACACCAATACCATCACTAGGCGGCTACACGACAAACATCACCAGATAACTACACCAGTACCATCACCAGGTAACTACACCAGTACTATCACCAGATAACTACACCAGTACCATCACCATAAAACTACAACATGTACCATCACCAGATAACTACACCAGTACCATCACCAGGTAACTACACCAGTACTATCACCAGGTGGCTACACCATTACCATCACCAGTTGGCTGCACCACTACCATCACCAGGTAGCTACACCACTACCATCACCAGGTGGACACACCACTAACATCACCAGGTAGCTACACCACTCCCATCACCAGGTGGCTACATCATTACCATCAGCAGGTAACTACACCTCTACCATCACCATGTAGCTGCAAAACTACCATCACCAGGTGTCTACACCACTACCATCACCAGGTGGCTACACCACTACCATCACCAGGTAGCTACAACACTACCATCACCAGGTGGTTACACCACTACCATCACCAGGTAGCTACACCACTACCATCACTAGGTAACCACACCACTATCATCACCAGGTGGCCACACCACTACCATCACCAGGTAGCTACAGCACTACCATCACCAGGTGGCTACACCACTAACATCACCAGGTAGCTACACCACTCCCATCACCAGGTGGCTACATCACTACCATCAACAGGTAACTACACCTCTACCATCACCATGTAGCTACACCACTACCATCACCAGGTGGCAACACCACTACCATCACCAGGTGGCTACACCACTACCATCACCAGGTAGGTACACCAGTACCATCACCAGGTGGCTACACCACTACCATCACCAGGTAGCTACACCACTACCATCACCAGGTCGCTACACAACTACCATCACCAGGTAGCTACACCACTACTATCACCAGGAGGCTACACCACTACCATCACAAGCTTGCTACACCATTACCATCACCAGGTAGGTACAAAACTACCATCACCAGGTTACTATACCACTATTATCACCAGGTAGCTACACCACTACCATCACCAGGTAGCTACACCACTACCATCACCAGGTAGCTACATCACTACCATCACCAGGTAGATACACCACTACCATCACCAGGTGGCTAAACCACTAATTTCACCAGGTAGCTACACCACAACCATCACCAGGTAGCTACACCACTACCATCACCAGGCAGCTACACTACTACCATCACCAGATAGCTACACCACTACCATCACCATGTAACTACACCTCTACCATCACCAGGTAGCTACACCACAACCATCACTAGGAAGCTACACCACTACCATCAGCCGGTGGCTACACCATTACCATCACCAGGTAGATACACCACTACCATCACCAGGTGGCTACACCACTACCATCACCAGGTAGCTATAACACTTCCATTACCAGGTGGCCACATCGCTACTATCACCAGGTGGCTACACCACTACCATCGCCAGGCAACTACACCACTACCATCACCAGGAAACTGCACCATTACCATCACCAGGTAACTACACAACTAACATCACCAGATAGCTACACCACTACCTTCACCAGGTGGCTACACCACTACTATCACCAGGTAGCTACATCACTATCATCACCAGGTGGCTACACCACTACCATCACCAGGGGGCTACATCACTCCCATCACCAGGTGGCTACACCACTACCATCACCAAGTAGCTATACCACTACCATCACCAGGTGGCTACACCACTACCATCACCAGGTGGCTACACCACTACTATCACCAGGTGGCTACACTACTACCATTACCAGGTAACTACACAACTACCATCACCAGGTAACTACACTACAACCATGACCAGGCAACTACACCACTACCATCACCAGGTGGCTACACCACTACCATCACCAGGTAGCTCCACTAATACCATCACCAGGGGGCTACACCACTACCATTACCAGGTTGCTGCACCACTCCCATCACCGGGTAGCTACACCACTACCATCACCAGGTGGCTACACCACTACCATCACCAGGTGGCTACACCACTACCATCACCAGGTAGCTACACCACTACCATCACCTGGTGGCTACACCACTACCGTCACCAGGTGGCTACTACACTACCATTTCCTGGTGGCTACACCACATATATCACGAAATGGCTACAACACTACTATCACCAGGTAGCTACACCACTACCATCACCAGATGGCTACACCACTACCATCACCAGGTGGCTACACCACTACCATCACCGGGTGGCTACACCACTACCATCACCGGGTGGCTACACCACAGCCATCACCAGTTAGCTACACCACTACCATCACCAGGTGGCTACACCAATACCATCACTAGGTGGCTACACAACAACCATCACCAGGTAACTACACCAGTACTATCACCAGGTGGCTTGTTGGATATTTCCAACATCGAATACAGCATTGTTGTATTCTCATTACTTATTACTAACCATACTTAATATTGTAGTAAGTAAAATTAACAACTCGTCGAATTCTCCTGTACTAATAATTCATCTGTGCATTAGGCTAGAATTCTCACGTCACCTGACGCCAGTATTGCGTCAGATTTCTTTACAATAAAACACATTATATTCAATTTGTGTGAGAATTAAATACGATTCTCCATAATTAAAGCATTCTGTATGACAACTGATTGCAGACGAATTGTTCTCTAACTAAAAGCCGAATAGAGCGTTAGAATTATACCGTCTACCTCGCGATAGTGTTAACGTCATCAATGAATGCCATGGGGAGACATTAATTCCTCTCCCTTATATATTTACTATTCTTAAATAGTTAAATAATAATATTTCGTTCCTCTAAATAATAAACCCGTCCAGTCTTTAGAGTTTCAAGCGCGAATGCGAGAAATATTAATGTTCAAGACAATAATTTGTGTCATGAACGTCGACTCGGCGTGGGTTGGGGGACGCCATCCTCAGTCGGTACGCGGACACGTCCTAAGTCGGTACGCAGACACGTGCAGAGCCGGAAGGAGGCAGAACTGTACTTACCGTACTCATAAACGACGCCATTGCCTAGCAAATCGGGCAGGTGTTATTCATCCGCAGATGAAAGCCGCCACTGTGAGGCGTCAACGACCTTGCAGATAATATCTTCAACTAGTGCTGGTGTTAAAAGAGGGACCCTAGACTTGGTTCCTGACGACACATGATCAGCCAGCTTGAAACGCATCAATCCAGGATAGGTTCACCGGAGCCTGGGATGCGAAATTACGGCAATCTTAATACTTATACAGTGCCCACAGCTAAGTACCCTTTATTTGATGCATCATTTACAGGTTTAATAATAGCGGGGTGATTGCGCGTCACGCGGCGAGATAACACCTAATAACAGGTGATTAGAATTCCATCTGTAGATATCAATAATCTTGAATATGAATTGAGTAGTTAAATCAATTGCTACTGGTAGTTATTTATCTTGCAGCTCGAGAGACGAATTCCTCATGCTGTCTTCTCCATGTTAACCATGCCATTCGTCAGTGTACCAGATTTGGAGATTAAGAGGACTTCCAGGGTTATCTAAAGGAACCTACTACAAGCTAAGGCTTATTTCTTTTTTCCATATTCTAGCAATTTGATACATTCAGAATGTTTCAACATAATGTGTGATTTACTGTAACTCATTGCTATGCTCGTATTCATGTCCTTCTTTATATGAATAATATTATATTCAGCATTATTTATAGGATTAGATTATTATTAATTGAATTAGTGAACGAACCACACTGATTCCTGGACGTACTGACCTCCAGTAATAACCCCCCAATGTAGGTGTTTGAGGTTTGTTTCTTTAATAATACAGCCCATTAATTATTCTTATGATCATACTTTCTAGTCATATCCATAGTCACTGGTTTTCTCTAGAATTTTATCTAATGATCTGAAATTCTCAGTTTCCCTCTTTACTTTAAAAGCGGGTGGTCCTTCGTAATTTAATTTACTATTTTTAATTATTAATTAATCAGAATCAAGCCCAAATATCCCACATTATGGTCCTTATCGAACCGGATAGGCATTAAATTTATAATTAAAATATTAACCATTAATAGCTAATCCTTGTGTGATAGAAGCTAGACTAACTATTTAATTAATTGTGTCAACTAACATTGTAACACATCAGTTAGCCTAGATCACACTAACATATTGCTACTTTTACCTCATGTATAAAGTGGCTTTAGTGGGTCATAGCCAATTACCCACAACAATTAGACCTATACCTCACACCAAGGTGAGAATCTTTAGGTCACCAGGAGCAACAGCTCATAACTTTACAATAACACCACCCTAACACCTGCGTTAGAGTGGCCTCACCACCTAACCACTATATACTTAGGTGGTAATGACATCCACTCCACTCGTCATCCAGCCGAGGTGATCAAACACCTCAAAAACATAATTTCTTCTTTCAAGCTCATCAGTGAATCAGTAGTATTCACATTAGTGGAGCCTCGCCAACCAAGCCAAGATAATCGTTGGGGAGTAACTCCGGAATACTACCTGAGAGCTGCTAAGTACATAAATTTCAGGCTGAAAAAACGAGTGAGATTGGATGCCACATATATCCAATTTACAGCCAGACCTTACAGACAGAACCTGAACAGAGACGGTGTACATTTGTCAGGGGAATCTAGGTTGCATGTTGTTGACAAGTTAATTAACACCATCAACCATCACAAAAGGCTGTGGCTAGCAAGCCAAACTTAACTGTACATAATTATTCACCTGTGTGTGCAAGAGCACTCTTATAAAACAAAAAACCCAAAAATACAGCACAACTATATTTACCTTATTGCACCACAATAATCTTTACCCATGTTATTAGGTAGAATTTAGGCTGAGATTGTGCTGAATTTGGTACAAGCCCAGACTAAATAATTTTATAGTTCTTAGCTAGGAATTATTACGACTAGATCTAAAACTAGTCAGTGTTGTGTATATATTACATTATTTGTGCTGACCCTCTATAGGGTGGGATAAATTTTTGAGATAACTCTGATTGGAGTGTCTCCATAATATTTCTCTTGTATACATTATTTTGTGTATTGCTGGATTATCTCCATTAACTCTGATGGTGATAAGGATGAGCTAACCGGACGAGAACTAATGGTGGAGTTCAGACAGTACACAAAATATCTAGCTATTTGTTGTTAGGTAGGTAGGTACATTCAACCTCAAGTGAGGTAAAATATAAAGTAGTCACCTTAATTTAGGCTACAATTAATGTTACCTGTTCACTAATGAACAAGTATCCAAGCTTCATTAGTAATACATACCCTAACACTGTGAAGTTTGAACCTAAGCCCAACATGGCTACTCCTGAACAATTGAGGAGAACCTACATTGGCCTTAAAGGTCACTTGACCAGATTAATCAATAAGGCTGATGACTTAACTAAAGATAATCCCATTGACTCTTATCATTTAGAGTCAACAGTTAGATTGGCTGATCTGAAATTTGATCAAGTCAGAACTGCAGGTCAATCTTATCTTGCTCTGCTAAATACTGTAGAAATTGATCCTGATGAAGTAAGTCAAATAGTAACCGACATCTCCCAATATGAAGAGGATACTCATGATAAAATCTAAATTAGCCAAACAGTCTGGATCCAATGCCAGCAACACTGGGTCTCACTTCAATAATCACTTACCTGAGGTTCGTTTACCTACTCTAGACTTGCCCACCTTTTCAGGATTAGATACAGAAAATTGGGATAATTTTTGGACTTCCTTTGAAGTTCACATCCATAAGAAACAGTCTCTAGACAAAGTTTCTAAATTTTCATACCTACTCAGTCTTTTCAAAGGAGAGGCTAAAAAGGTCATACATAACCTTAATCTTAATGAGAGTAATTATGAGGAAGCTATAAAACTCCTGAAGTTGAACTATTGCAACAAAGAGTTAAGTATAGCCACCCTTTATTATCAATTACTAGATCTGAATGCACCAAACAGTAGACCAGAGTCACTTCAAAGCTTCAGACTAGAAGTAGAGTCTCTAGTGAAGGCCTTAGGCACTAAGGTTAATATACCTAGTTCTGAATGGTCTATCAAGCTATTGTTACAGAGGAAATTACCTCGAAACGTCTTGACAGAGCTCTGCTCACATTATAATACTGAGTTTCTTACTCTCGATCAGATTTTCGAGGGGTTGAGGATCACAGTTAATAGGTTAAAGACTCATGACAAAATTAAACCTGAGTCCAAACCAATTAATACTGATGTTTCAGTCAAACCTAAACAGACTCCAAGTAAGTCTAATAAATATAAAACCAAACCTACTCCATCCACCAGGAAAAGAAGTGGAAATGTAGGTACCTACTCAGTATCTCCTTCAGAGATAACTCATGACTTGTCTACTAAAGAGACTAAGTATATTAATCAAAGAAAGTGTCTGTTCTGCAATCAGGAACACACCACTTCCCAATGCTCAGCTTATCCTACGTATAATGCTAGAGTTAAAAGGTTACAGGAATTGCACAAATGCACTAAATGTATGGGTTCTCATGATCCCAAGAAGTGTGCAGTACCACTACGTACTTGCAACCGTTGTAACCAGGGTGTACACCACTACGCCTTATGTAGGAAATCTCCTACACCAACTATGCCCACTGGAGAGAATTTTACTAATTCTACTTCAGTGCAATATTGTAAAGTACATCACGAAGTGAATGTACTCGCTACTGAGTCAGGCAACAGTACTACCTTGCCTACTGCTCAGCTTAAATTAATAAACCGAAGATCTAGAATTAACAGTAGAGGTCTCTTTGACCAAGGTTCCCAAAAAACCTTCATCACACAACAGTTGGTAGATGATTTAAATTTAAAACCTACCAAAAGTGTGAAGTTAAACATTTCTGGTTTCCTATCAAATAGTGGACCACGTGACTACAAGGTAGTTAAATTACTAGTTAGACTAGGATCCTCTGCTAGCCCAATCCATGCGGTGGTAGTGGATAAGATTCCTACGGACCTGCAGGTCACAGGATTAGCTCGCACAGCGAGACACCTTAAGCGAAACCGCATGAGGCTAGCGGATCATAAAATAAATTCCGATTGTCTCACAGATATTGGAATATTAATAGGCGCGGATCATTATTACAAGTTTATCACTGGATGCACTAGGCAACATGGAATGAATTTGTTGTCATCCGCAGGTGGCAAATAGCTCACAGGACCCGTGCTTTTCAGACAAGGTCCAGCGCCCACAAACTAATAATGTAATTGTGGCGTGACTAGGCGTAGAGCAGTCACCCCTACGCTTCAGGGAAATAGCCGAGGACATTGAGTCTGACCCACCAATACATCGTTTGTGGGATTTAGATACGTTAGGCATCATCCCTGAGCAACCAAGTCCTGATGATACATGGACTTACCAGCAATATCTGGATACAGTTGTCTACTCAAATAAACAATACTGGGTAAGACTTCCATGGAAGTTAGATCATCCCCAACTTCCAGTGAATTATTTTATGGCAGCCTCACAATTGCGGTCTCAATTAACACGACTGCAGAAGCAGCCAGAAAAATTAACCATGTATCACCAACTTATCCAACAACAACTTAACAACAAGTTCATTGAAGTTGTTGAACACGATGACCGAAAAACAGGTCATTATTTACCTCACCATGCTGTGGTGAAAGACTCACTGACAACACCTATTCGTATTGTCTTTAATTGCAGTGCTAAAGTAAAGCCAAATAGTGTGTCTCTAAATGAATGTCTCCAAACGGGACCTAGCCTAACACAAAGGCTACATGACGTGTTGTTGCGATTTCGCACAGGCATTTTTGCCTACACTGCTGACATCAGCAAAGCCTTTCTCCGAGTAGGATTGCAGGAGGAAGATCGTGACTACACAAAATTCCTCTGGTACAAGGATCCACTGGATCCTAACAGTGATATAATCACCTATCGGTTCGCCTCTGTATTATTTGGTGCTACATCCTCACCGTTTCTTTTGCAAGCAACACTAGACACGCATTTGAGGAAATCAGACAGCCCTTATAAGGCAACCATTAGCGACAACTTATATGTCGACAATTTCCAGGGGACAACTAATGATCAAGCTGATCTGGTAGAAATCTACCATGAGGCTAACCGTGAACTGTTAGGAGCTAATATGCCTCTACAGTCATGGGCCTCAAATAATAAACTGCTTAACCAGTTAATTGAGAAAGAATTTCCCGATTATCAGGTACCCAGTAACTTAAAGGTTCTAGGCGTGGAATGGAACACCAACACTGACGAGATGAATGTCAAGTCAGTGCAAACTGATAACTCAACCCTTACCATGAGAACACTGCTCTCATTTGTCAGCCAACCATTTGACCCTTTAGGCCTACTTAGTCCTATATTAATAAGGGGCAAACTCCTAATGCAGGAGTGCTGGCAACAACATATGGGATGGGATGATCCGTTACCAAGTGAGTTACAAGCCAAATGGCAAATACTCTCAACGGATTTTAATCAGTTAGGTGTTTTGAAATTTCCACGTAATGCTTCAGGACCAAACTTACCCACCAATTTGCACGTTTTTTGCGATGCCTCTGGCAAAGCATATGGCGCAGTAGCCTATTTAGTTAACAGTGCTCAATCAATTTTACTCACATCAAAAGCAAGAGTTGCTCCCATCAAAAAGAGATCCTTACCTCAGATGGAGTTGACTGCATTGCTAGTGGGAGTAAGGTTGGCCCATTGCCTGTCAAAAACACTCAGTAATATCCACTTTGGTGAGATTGTAGTGTGGTCAGACAACGAGGCAGTCTTACAATGGGTAAGAAACAATAACAACAAAACTCCTTACGTCAGTAATCGCGTCAGGGAGATTCATGATTTATCCGCAGGTTATAAGTTTAGGCATGTCCCTACTAAGGACAATCCTGCAGATTATTTGTCAAGAGGATTGACATTAAAACAACTTGTCAAATCTTCGCTGTGGTTCAACGGACCTTCATGGCTTGTTGGTGGTCAGTGGCCCAAACAAAAGCCACAAGTCATAGTGACCAGTATCACCGCTCCCATGAAGGAACCAGAGCCTCAGCGAACATTAGCCATTAATCCTCATCATTATTCTAATTTAAGCAAATTGTTACGAGTGACTGCACACGTGTTTGATTTTCTCTCTAAAGTAGGGATTCGACACAAATTTCCCAATCCTGTTCACTATTGGATTAAGCGGGCGCAGCAAGAGACTTACGGAAGCGAATCTGAGAATCTTCCGGATAAACTCACTAAATCTCTGGGCATCTGGTACGATGTCAACACTCATAACATACTACGATGTGGAGGACGTTTGCTACATGCAAAGATTGACTTAGACACTAAGAACCCAATCCTTTTACCTCGCCACCACATCATAACTAAACTTTTTGTCTTACATCACCATCAATATGGTACCCTACATGGTGGAGTTTTAGATACTCTCACCGACCTTAGACAAAGGAACTGGCTTCCTCAAGGTCGTCAGACTGTTAAGACCATTATTAAATCTTGTGTAATCTGTAAGAGATACGACGCTAGAGTCTGTCCTTACCCAGGACCTCCTCCACTCCCAGAAGAGCGAGTAGTTCATCTTCGTCCATTCGAAACCACTGGAGTAGATTATACAGGAGCCTTACTCCTCACTGGTAACCCAGATAATATACCAGTGAAGGCGTACATTTGTCTCTTTACATGTGCTACCACCAGAGGTGTGCACTTAGAGGTCACCCCAGACATGAGTGCTGAAGCTTTCATTCAAGCTTTCCGCAGATTTGCTGCCCGTCGATCATGTCCTAGATTAATGATATCAGACAACGGATCTAATTTTGTAGCGGGAGAAAGTTGTTTGCGAGAAGTCTGGAACCACCCTGAAGTGCAATCAGTCTTACAAAGAAGACAATGTCACTGGAAATTCATAGTACCAAGAGCCCCTTGGCAAGGTGGGTTCTATGAGCGAATGGTAGGCACAGTCAAAAGATGTCTAAGGAAAACGTTACACCGACAAAGGGTCAGTTACTCAGAACTCCAAACTATTGTTGTGGAAATCGAGGCACGAGTCAATAACCGCCCGATCACCTACCTGTCTGATGATTACACCCAGAGAGAACCACTGAGCCCCTCTCACTTGATCCATGGAGGTCTACTGAGCCCTCTCATCCCCTTAGCCGAAGATGACCCGGTAGACCCATCCCATGTGATCAGAGGAGACTTGGTGGAAAGCTACCAGCATCTTTCTAGAGTTATTAACAGGTGGAATGAGGTGTGGACTCGAGAATACCTCACAGCTCTACGAGAGTACCACTACGTAGCTTCGAGCCCTTACAATAAGGTACAATTAAAACCTGGAGACCTTGTACTAGTCGACAGTGATGGACCAAGGTCCGAGTGGCCTATAGGAAAAATCGTCACCATTCACCCAGATCGATAAGGTGTCCTAAGAGTGGTTAAGGTCTTATGCAAAGGCAACACTACTCTAAAAACTTTAGAGAAGCTGGTTCCCCTAGAACTGACTGAACAAGAATATCAGTCAGATCCAGCTTCCCCAGTAATTTCAGAGGACGATGAATTTGTTCCTCCAAGCAACCGTCCCACTAGAGCTGCAGCTCAACAATGTAGGCGGAATTTGCGAGCCTATTATAACTCTGAAGAAGAATAATTTCCTTCATTTCCCACTAAGAAAACTGTGCTGATACTACGATGTGATATCACGTAACGAAACATTACACGTCACTGTGACCCAAGATATCGCATCACTGTAGATTCCGTTAGTTTAAATTGGGAAAGTTAAATTTTATAAATATTGTGTAGGCTACAAACAACATGTTTCAGTTGACATGTGAATAACAAGACTCAAATTCTTGTAAGTCCTTGATAAATCCGGGACGTTCGTTATGTGTGTACTAACATACTAACATATTAACATACTAATGTATTAATCTTAATATCATTTCGGGATAGGTCAGTACAACACAGTACACTGCGACCCTGGGAATCCCCCCCCGGAGTTATGTTGGATATTTCCAACATCGAATACAGCATTGTTGTATTCTCATTACTTATTACTAACCATACTTAATATTGTAGTAAGTAAAATTAACAACTCGTAGAATTCTCCTGTACTAATAATTCATCTGTGCTAGAATAATTCATCTGGCTAGAATTCTCACGTCACCTGACGCCAGTATTGCGTCAGATTTCTTTACAGTAAAACACATTATATTCAATTTGTGTGAGAATTAAATACGATTCTCCATAATTAAAGCATTCTGTATGACAACTGATTGCAGACGAATTGTTCTCTAACTAAAAGCCGAATAGAGCGTTAGAATTATACCGTCTACCTCGCGATAGTGTTAACGTCATCAATGAATGCCATGGGGAGACATTAATTCCTCTCCCTTATATATTTACTATTCTTAAATAGTTAAATAATAATATTTCGTTCCTCTAAATAATAAACCCGTCCAGTTTTTAGAGTTTCAAGCGCGAATGCGAGAAATATTAATGTTCAAGACAATAATTTGTGTCATGAACGTCGACTCGGCGTGGGTTGGAGGACGCCATCCTCAGTCGGTACGCGGACACGTCCTAAGTCGGTACGCAGACACGTGCAGAGCCGGAAGGAGGCAGAACTGTACTTACCGTACTCATAAACGACGCAATTGCCTAGCAAATCGGGCAGGTGTTATTCATCCGCAGATGAAAGCCGCCACTGTGAGGCGTGAACGACCTTGCAGATAATATCTTCAACTAGTGCTGGTGTTAAAAGAGGGACCCTAGACTTGGTTCCTGACGACACGTGATCAGCCAGCTTGAAACGCATCAATCCAGGATAGGTTCACCGGAGCCTGGGATGCGAAATTACGGCAATCTTAATACTTATACAGTGCCCACAGCTAAGTACCCTTTATTTGATGCATCATTTACAGGTTTAATAATAGCGGGGTGATTGCGCGTCACGCGGCGAGATAACACCTAATAACAGGTGATTAGAATTCCATCTGTAGATATCAATAATCTTGAATATGAATTGAGTAGTTAAATCAATTGCTACTGGTAGTTATTTATCTTGCAGCTCGAGAGACGAATTCCTCATGCTGTCTTCTCCATGTTAACCGTGCCATTCGTCAGTGTACCAGATTTGGAGATTAAGAGGACTTCCAGGGTTATCTAAAGGAACCTACTACAAGCTAAGGCTTATTTCTTTTTTCCATATTCTAGCAATTTGATACATTCAGAATGTTTCAACATAATGTGTGATTTACTGTAACTCATTGCTATGCTCATATTCATGTCCTTCTATATATGAATAATATTATATTCAGCATTATTTATAGGATTAAATTATTATTAATTGAATTAGTGAACGAACCACACTGATTCCTGGACGTACTGACCTCCAGTAATAACCCCCCAATGTAGGTGTTTGAGGTTTGTTTCTTTAATAATACAGCCCATTAATTATTCTTATGATCATACTTTCTAGTCATATCCATAGTCACTGGTTTTCTCTAGAATTTTATCTAATGATCTGAAATTCTCAGTTTTCCTCTTTACTTTAAAAGCGGGTGGTCCTTCGTAATTTAATTTACTATTTTTAATTATTAATTAATCAGAATCAAGCCCAAATATCCCACATGGCTACACCACTACCATCACCAGGTGGCTGCACCACTACCATCACCAGGTAGCTACACCACTACCATCACCAGGTGGCTACACCACTAACATCACCAGATAGCTACACCACTCCACTCACCAGGTGGCTACATCACTACCATCAGCAGGTAACTACACCTCTACCATCACCATGTAGCTACACCACTACCATCACCAGGTGGCTACACCACTACCGTCACCAGGTGGCTACACCACTACCATCACCAGAGAGCTACGCCACTACCATCATCAGGTAGCTACACCACTACCATCACCAGATGGCTACATCACTACCATCAGCAGGTAACTACACCTCTACCATCACCATGTAGCTACACCACTACCATCACCAGGTAACAACACCACTACCATCACTAGGTGGCCACACCACTACCATCATCAGGTAGCTACACCACTACCATCACCAGGTCGCTACACCACTACCATCACCGGGTAGCTACACCACTACCATCACCAGGTGGCTACACCACTACCATCACCAGGTGGCTACACCACTTCCATCACCAGCTGTCTACACCACTACCATCACCATGTGGCTACACTACTACCATCAAAAGGTGGCTACACCACAGCCATCACCAGTTAGCTGCACCACTACCATTACCAGGTGGCTACACCAATACCATTACTAGGTGGCTACACCACAAACATCACCAGATAACTACACCAGGTAACTACACCAGTACTATCACCAGATAACTACACCAGTACCATCACCAGGTAACTACACCAGTACTATCACCAGTTAACTACACCAGTACCATCACCAGGTAACTACACCAGTACTATCACCAGATAACTACACCAGTACCATCACCAGGTAACTACAACATGTACCATCACCAGATAACTACACCAGTACCATCACCAGGTAACTACACCAGTACTATCACCAGGTGGCTACACCATTTCCATCACCAGGTGGCTGCACCACTACCATCACCAGGTAGCTACACCACTACCATCACCAGGTGGATACACCACTACCATCACCAGGTAACCACACCACTATCATCACCAGGTGGCCACACCACTACCATCACCAGGTAGCTACACCACTACCATCACCAGGTGGCTACACCACTAACATCACCAGGTAGCTACACCACTCCCATCACCAGGTAGGCACACCACTACCATCAACATTTAACTACACCTTTACCATCACCATGTAGCTACACCACTACCATCACCAGGTGGCTACACCACTACCATCACCAGGTGGCTACACCACTACCATCACCAGGTAGGCACACCACTTCATCACCAGGTGGCTACACCACTACCATCACCAGGTAGCTACACCACTACCATCACCAGGTCGCTACACCACTACCATCACCAGGTAGCTACACCACTACTATCACCAGGTAGCTACACCACTACCATCACAAGGTTGCCTCACCTTTACCATCACCAGGTAGCTACAAAACTACCATCACTAGGTAACTACACCACTATTATCTCCAGGTAGCTACACCACTACCATCACCAGGTAGCTACACCACTACCATCACCAGGTGTCTACACCACTACCATCATCAGGTAGCTACACCACTACAATCACCAGGTCGCTACACCACTACATCACCAGGTGGCTACACCACTACCATCACCAGGTAGCTACACCACTACCATCACCAGGTCGCTACACCACTACCATCAC
Source organism: Procambarus clarkii (assembly GCF_040958095.1). Classification (NCBI taxonomy): domain Eukaryota; kingdom Metazoa; phylum Arthropoda; class Malacostraca; order Decapoda; family Cambaridae; genus Procambarus; species Procambarus clarkii. The sequence continues at coordinate 1,070,651 of NW_027189172.1, forward strand.
CAGGTCGCTACACCACTACCATCACCGGGTAGCTACACCACTACCATCACCAGGTGGCTACACCACTACAATCACCAGGTAACTACACCAGTACCATCACCAGGTAGCTATATCACTACAATCACCAGGTGGCTACACCACTACCATCACCAGGTAGCTACACCGCTACCATCACCAGGTAGCTACACCACTACCATCACCAGGTGGCAACACCAGTACCATCTCCAAGTATCTACACTACTACCACCACCAGGTGGATACAACACTACCATCACCAGGTAGCTGCACCACTACCATCATAATGTAGCTACACCACTACCTTCACCAGGTAACAACACCACTACCATCACTAGGTGGCCACACCACTACCATCATCAGGTAGCTACACCACTACCATCACCAGGTCGCTACATCACTACCATCACCAGGAAGCTACACCACTACCATCACCAGGTGGCTACACCACTACCATCATAAGGTAGCTACACCATTACCATTACCAGGTAGCTGCAAAACTACCATTACAGGGTAACTACACCACTACCATCACCAGGTGGCTACACCACTACCATCACCAGCTGTCTACACCACTACCATCACCAGGTGGCTACACTACTACCATCACAAGGTGGCTACACCAATACCATCACCAGGTAGCTACAAAACTACCATCACCAAGTAACTACACCACTACCTTCACCAGGTAGCTACACCACTACCATCACCAGGTAGCTACACCACTACCATCACCAGGTAGCTACACCACTACCATCACCAGGTAGCTACATCACTACCATCACCAGGTAGCTACATCGCTTCCTTCACCAGGTAGCTACACCACTACCATGACCAGGTAACAACACCAGTACCAGCACCAGGTAACTACAACAGTAATATCACCAGGTGGCTACACCACTACCATCACCAGGTAACTACACCTCTACCATCACCAGGTAGCTACACCACTACCGTCACCAGGTGGCAACACCACTACCATCACCAGGTGGCTACATCACTCCCATCACCAAGTAGCTACACCAGTACCGTCACCAGGTGGCTACAATACTACCATCACCAGGTAGCTACACAACTACCATCACCAGGTAGCAACACCACTACAATCACCAGGTAGATACACCACTACCATCACCAGGTAACAACACCACTACCATCACCAGATGTCTACACCACTACCATCACCAGGTGGCTACACTACTACCATCAAGGTGGCTACACCACAGCCATCACCAGTTAGCTACACCACTACCATCACTAGGTGGCTACACCACACACATCACCAGATAACTACACCAGTACCATCACCAGGTAACTACACCAGTACTATCACCAGGTGGCTGCACCATTACCATCACCAGTTGGCTGCACCACTACCATCACCAGGTAGCTACACCACTACCATCACCAGGTGGCCACACCACTATCATCACCAGGTAGCTACACCACTCCCATCACCAGGAGGCTACATCACTACCATCAGCAGGTAACTACACCTCTACCATCACCATGTAGCTGCAAAACTACCATCACCAGGTGTCTACACCACTACCATCACCAGGTGGCTACACCACTACCATCACCAGGTCGCTACACCACTACCATCACCAGGTAGCTACACCACTACTATCACCAGGTAGCCACACCACTACCATCACAAGATTGCTACACCTTTACCATCAACAGGTAGCTACAAAACTACCATCACTAGGTAACTACACCACTATTATCTCCTGGTAGCTACACCACTACCATCACCAGGTAGCTACACCACTACCATCACCAGGTAGCTACACCACTACCATCATCAGGTAGCTACACCACTACAATCACCAGGTCGCTACACCACTACCATCATCAGGTAGCTACACCACTACCATCACCAGGTCGCTACACCACTACCATCACCGGGTAGCTACACCACTACCATCACCAGGTGGCTACACCACTACAATCACCAGGTAACTACACCAGTACCATCACCAGGTAGCTATATCACTACAATCACCAGGTGGATACACCACTACCATCACCAGGTAGCTACACCGCTACCATCACCAGGTAGCTACACCACTACCATCACCAGGTGGCAACACTAATACCATCTCCAGGTAGCTACACTTCTACCACCACCAGGTGGATACAACACTACCATCAACAGGTAGCTACACCACTACCATCATAATGTAGCTACACCACTACGTTCACCAGGTAACAACACCACTACCATCACTAGGTGGCCACACCACTACCATTATCAGGTAGCTACACCACTACCATCACCAGGTCGCTACATCACTACCATCACCAGGAAGCTACACCACTACCATCACCAGGTGGCTACACCACTACCATCATAAGGTGGCTACATCATTACCATTACCAGGTAGTTGCAAAACTACCATTACAGGGTAACTACACCACTACCATCACCAGGTGGCTACACCACTACCGTCACCAGCTGTCTACACCACTACCATCACCAGGTGGCTACACTACTACCATCACAAGGTGGCTACACCAATACCATCACCAGGTAGCTACAAAACTACCATCACCAAGTAACTACACCACTAACTTCACCAGGTAGCTACACCACTACCATCACCAGGTAGCTACACCACTACCATCACCAGGTAGCTACACCACTACCATCACCAGGTAGCTACATCACTACCATCACCAGGTAGCTACACCACTTCCTTCACCAGGTAGCTACACCACTACCATGACCAGATAACAACACCAGTACCAGCACCAGGTAACTACAACAGTAATATCACCAGGTGGCTACACCACTACCATCACCAGGTAACTACACCTCTACCATCACCAAGTAGCTACACCACTACCATCACCAGGTGGCAACATCACTACCATCACCAGGTGGCTACACCACTACCATCACCAAGTAGCTACACCAGTACCGTCACCAGGTGGCTACACCACTACCATCACCAGGTAGCTACACAACTACCATCACCAGGTAGCAACACCACTACAATCACCAGGTAGATACACCACTACCATCACCAGGTAACAACACCACTACCATCACCAGCTGTCTACACCACTACCATCACCAGGTGGCTACACTACTACCATCAAGGTGGCTACACCACAGCCATCACCAGTTAGCTACACCACTACCATCACCAGGTGGCTACACCAATACCATCACTAGGTGGCTACACCACACACATCACCAGATAACTATACCAGTACCATCACCAGGTAACTACACCAGTACTATCACCAGGTGGCTACACCATTACCATCACCAGTTGGCTTCACCACTACCATCACCAGGTAGCTACACCACTACCATCACCAGGTGGCCACACCACTAACATCACCAGGTAGCTACACCACTCCCATCACCAGGTGGCTACATCACTACCATCAGCAGGTAACTACACCTCTACCATCACCATGTAGCTGCAAAACTACCATCACCAGGTGTCTACACCACTACCATCACCAGGTGGCTACACCACTACCATCACCAGGTAGCTACAACACTACCATCACCAGGTGGTTACTCCACTACTATCACCAGGTAGCTACACCACTACCATCACCAGGTAACCACACCACTATCATCACCAGGTGGCCACACCACTACCATCACCAGGTGGCTACACCACTACCATCACCAGGTGGATACACCACTACCATCACCAGGTAGGTACACCACTACCATCACCAGGTGGCTACACCACTACCATCACCAGGTACCTACACCACTACCATCACCAGGTCGCTACACAACTACTATCACCAGGTAGCTACACCACTACTATCACCAGGAGGCTACACCACTACCATCACAAGCTTGCTACATCATTTCCATCACCAGGTAGGTACAAAACTACCATCACCAGGTTACTATACCACTATTATCACTAAGTAGCTACACCACTACCATCACCACGTTGCTACATGTTACAGACCCGAGCCCAACGTCCGAGCCTGGAGCAGTGACGACCACGCCATCTGTGGGTCAGCTCCCGTAACCCCCTCCAAATGGACGGCGCCATCAAGTGAGGACAGGAAATACCAGCCACAAGGGCTAGTTTCTCGTCCTGATCAGCTCACAACACAGCCGCTGCTGACCTCTGGTGAGGTGACGCTTAGACAGCAACGCCATCTATGGAATGGATACGTCGGGCGTTTGTGTCTAAGCCTGTAAGTAAGGTGTCCTAGTGTGTCCCGGTTACTGATGACGTGTCTGATTAGTCGACCTGAGACTGCTGAATCGGACAGTGGATCAGTCTACCCAAGGCAGTCGTCTTGTCTCCAAGTGTTTGCTGCAGCAGCTGTGAGTCACCCCCCGGATGAACACTGTGGTGTTAGCCTGCCTGTGAAGGGGCAGTTGAGGGATTGTCATACCCGGGACTGACTGGTGGAGACGCTTAACCACTGGGGCGTTGTAGTGAGGAGAGTGGTCTGTGGGATCACACGAGGCTCCTGACTAGGGTTCGCGACCTTAGTATCGATCGTGGAGTGGCCTAACCAGTGTTGCTGATTTGGAACCTGCCAGCTACCGGCTGGACTTGTGGTTGATGGCCTCCACGACGGTGCCCCCAGTGGAACTGTGATTTGGCTGGCATGTGGCCAGGGTAGACTCAAGAGGATCAAAGGATTCATAGTGAGGCCACAAGAGCACCAAGAGCTTAGCATCGTGAGCACCGTGAACGTCCAGAGTCTTCAGAAGAAGACACCGTTGTACATTATAGTGTTTATACCCCCCCTCCCCCCCGTGTAATCCTTTATATTATTTATGGTGACGGTGTTAATTATATTATTAAGTTTTTTACTTTATTTCCCTTCCCCTTTTATTTTTCTTGCATTATCGATCACATCCCTTGAAAGCCACTACTAGCTTGGGGCAGGATACCCTACCTCTAACAACATCTGAGAAAGAACCCGGTTGCGACCCGAGAGAGATGTAACACTACACCACTACCATCACCAGGTAGCTACACCACTACCATCACCAGGTAGATACACCACTACCATCACCAGGTGGCTAAACCACTACCTTCACCAGGTAGCTACACCACAACCATCACCAGGTAGCTACACCACTACCATCACCAGGCAGCTACACTACTACCATCACCAGATAGCTACACCACTACCATCACCATGTAACTACACCTCTACCATCACCAGGTAGCTACACCACAACCATCACTAGGTAGCTACACCACTACCATCAGCCGGTGGCTACACCACTACCATCACCAGGTGGCTACACAACTACCATCACCAGGTAGCTACACCACTACCATCACCAGGTGGCCACATCGCTACTATCACCAGGTGGCTACACCACTACCATCACCAGGTAACTACACCACTACCATCACCAGGAAACTACACCATTACCATCACCAGGTAACTACACAACTAACATCACCAGATAGCTACACCACTACCTTCACCAGGTGGCTACACCACTACTATCACCAGATAGCTACATCACTACCATCACCAGGTGGCTACACCACTACCATCACCAGGTGGCTACATCACTACCATCACCAGGTGGCTACACCACTACCATCACCAAGTAGCTATACCACTACCATCACCAGGTGGCTACACTACTACCATCACCAGGTAACTACACAACTACCATCACCAGGTAACTACACTACTACCCTGACCAGGCAACTACACCACTAACATCACTAGGTAGCTACACCACTACCATCACCAGGTGGCTACACCACTACCATCACCAGGTAGCTCCACCAATACCATCACCAGGGGGCTACACCACTACCATCACCAGGTTGCTACACCACTACCATCACCAGGTAGCTACACCAGTACCATCACCAGGTTGCTACACCACTACCATCACCAGGTGGCTACACTACTACCATCACCAGGTAGCTACACCACTACCATCATCAGATAGCTACACCACTACCATCAGCAGGTGGCTACACCACTGCCATCACCAGGTGGCTACTACACTACCATTACCTGGTGGCTACACCACTAATATCACGAAATGGCTACACCACTAATATCACGAAATGGCTACACCACTACTATCACCAGGTAGCTACACCACTACCATCACCAGATGGCTACACCACTACCATCACCAGGTGGCTACACCACTACTATCACCAGGTGGCTACACCACAGCCATCACCAGTTAGCTACACCACTACCATCACCAGGTGGCTACACCAATACAATCACAAGGTGGCTACACAACAACCATCACCAGGTAACTAAACCAGTACCATCACCAGGTAACTACACCAGTACTATCACCAGGTGGATACACCACTACCATCACCAGGTGGCTGCACCACTACCATCACCAGGTAGCTACACCACTATTATCACCAGGTGGCTACACCACTAACATCACCAGATAGCTACACCACTCCACTCACCAGGTGGCTACATCACTACCATCAGCAGGTAACTACACCTCTACCATCACCATGTAGCTACACCACTACCATCACCAGGTGGCTACACCACTACCATCACCAGATAGCTACGCCACTACCATCACCAGGTAGCTACACCACTACCATCACCAGATGGCTACATCACTACCATCAGCAGGTAACTACACCTCTACCATCACCATGTAGCTACACCACTACCATCACCAGGTAACAACACCACTACCATCACTAGGTGGCCACACCACTACCACCACCAGGTCGCTACACCACTACCATCACCGGGTGGCTACACCACTACCATCACCAGGTGGTTACACCACTACTATCACCAGGTGGCTACACCACTACCATCACCAGCTGTCTACACCACTACCATCACCAAGTGGCTACACTACTACCATCAAAAGGTGGCTACACCACAGCCATCACCAGTTAGCTGCACCACTACCATCACCAGGTGGCTACCCCAATACCATCACTAGGTGGCTACACCACAAACATCACCAGATAACTACACCAGTACCATCACCAGGTAACTACACCAGTACTATCACCATATGGCTACGCCATTACCTTCACCAGGTGGCTGCACCACTACCAACACCAGGTAGCTACACCACTACCATCACCAGGTAGCTACACCACTACCATCACCAGGTGGCTACATACTAACATCAGCAGGTAGCTACACCACTCCCATCAACATGTAACTACATCTTTACCATCACCATGTAGCTACACCACTACCATCACCAGGTGGCTACACCACTACAATCACCAGGTAACTACACCAGTACCATCACCAGGTAGCTATATCACTACAATCACCAGGTGGATACACCACTACCATCACCAGGTAGCTACACCGCTACCATCACCAGGTAGCTACACCACTACCATCACCAGGTGGCAACACCACTACCATCTCCAGGTAGCTACACTACTACCACCACCAGGTGGATACAACACTACCATCACCAGGTAGCTACACCACTACCCTCATAATGTAGCTACACCACTACGTTCTCCAGGTAACAACACCACTACCATCACTAGGTGGCCACACCACTACCATCATCAGGTAGCTACACCACTACCATCACCAGGTCGCTACATCACTACCATCACCAGGAAGCTACACCACTACCATCACCAGGTGGCTACACCACTACCATCATAAGGTGGCTACATCATTACCATTACCAGGTAGTTGCAAAACTACCATTACAGGGTAACTACACCACTACCATCACCAGGTGGCTACACCACTACCGTCACCAGCTGTCTACACCACTACCATCACCAGGTGGCTACACTACTACCATCACAAGGTGGCTACACCAATACCATCACCAGGTAGCTACAAAACTACCGTCACCAAGTAACTACACCACTAACTTCACCAGGTAGCTACACCACTACCATCACCAGGTAGCTACACCACTACCATCACCAGGTAGCTACACCACTACCATCACCAGGTAGCTACACCACTTCCTTCACCAGGTAGCTACACCACTACCATGACCAGGTAACAACACCAGTACCAGCACCAGGTAACTACAACAGTAATATCACCAGGTGGCTACACCACTACCATCACCAGGTAACTACACCTCTACCATCACCAGGTAGCTACACCACTACCATCACCAGGTGGCAACATCACTACCATCACCAGGTGGCTACACCACTACCATCACCAAGTAGCTACACCAGTACCGTCACCAGGTGGCTACACCACTACCATCACCAGGTAGCTACACAACTACCATCACCAGGTAGCAACACCACTACAATCACCAACTAGATACACCACTACCATCACCAGGTAACAACACCACTACCATCACCAGCTGTCTACACCACTACCATCACCAGGTGGCTACACTACTACCATCAAGGTGGCTACACCACAGCCATCACCAGTTAGCTACACCACTACCATCACCAGGTGGCTACACCAATACCATCACTAGGTGGCTACACCACACACATCACCAGATAACTATACCAGTACCATCACCAGGTAACTACACCAGTACTATCACCAGGTGGCTACACCATTACCATCACCAGTTGGCTGCACCACTACCATCACCAGGTAGCTACACAACTACCATCACCAGGTGGCCACACCACTAACATCACCAGGTAGCTACACCACTCCCATCACCAGGTGGCTACATCACTACCATCAACAGGTAACTACACCTCTACCATCACCATGTAGCTGCAAAACTACCATCACCAGGTGTCTACACCACTACCATCACCAGGTGGCTACACCACTACCATCACCAGGTAGCTACAACACTACCATCACCAGGTGGTTACACCACTACCATCACCAGGTAGCTACACCACTACCATCACCAGGTAACCACACCACTATCATCACCAGGTGGCCACACCACTACCATCACCAGGTGGCTACACCACTACCATCACCAGGTGGCTACACTACTACCATCACCAGGTAGGTACACCACTACCATCACCAGGTAGCTACACCACTACCATCAGCAGGTAGCTACACCACTACCATCACCAGGTCGCTACACAACTACCATCACCAGGTAGCTACACCACTACTATCACCAGGAGGCTACACCACTACCATCACAAGCTTGCTACACCATTACCATCACCAGGTAGGTACAAAACTACCATCACCAGGTTACTATACCACTATTATCACGAAGTAGCTACACCACTACCATCACCAGGTAGCTACATGTTACGGACCCGAGCCCAACGTCCGAGCCTGGAGCAGTGACGACCACGCCATCTGTGGGTCAGCTCCCGAAACCCCCTCCAAATGGACGGCGCCATCAAGTGAGGACAGGAAATACCAGCCACAAGGGCTAGTTTCTCGTCCTGATCAGCTCACAACACAGCCGCTGCTGACCTCTGGTGAGGTGACACTTAGACAGCAACGCCATCTATGGAATGGATACGTCAGGCGTTTGTGTCTAAGCCTGTAAGTAAGGTGTCCTAGTGTGTCCCTGTTACTTATGGCGTGTCTGATTAGTCGACCTGAGACTGCTGAATCGGACAGTGGATCAGTCTACCCAAGGCAGTCGTCTTGTCTCCAAGTGTTTGCTGCAGCAGCTGTGAGTCACCCCCCGGATGAACACTGTGGTGTTAGCCTGCCTGTGAAGGGGCAGTTGAGGGATTGTCATACCCGGGACTGACTGGTGGAGACGCTTAACCACTGGGGCGTTGTAGTGAGGAGAGTGGTCTGTGGGATCACACGAGGCTCCTGACTAGGGTTCGCGACCTTAGTATCGATCGTGGAGTGGCCTAACCAGCGTTGCTGATTTGGAACCTGCCAGCTACCGGCTGGACTTGTGGTTGATGGCCTCCACGACGGTGCCCCCAGTGGAACTGTGATTTGGCTGGCATGTGGCCAGGGTAGACTCAAGAGGATCGAAGGATTCATAGTGAGGCCACAAGAGCACCAAGAGCTTAGCATCGTGAGCACCGTGAACGTCCAGAGTCTTCAGAAGAAGACACCATTGTACATTAAAGTGTTTATACCCCCCCTCCCCCCCGTGTAATCCTTTATATTATTTATGGTGACGGTGTTAATTATATTATTAAGTTTTTTACTTTATTTCCCTTCCCCTTTTATTTTTCTTGCATTATGGATCACATCCCTTGAAACCCACTACTAGTTTGGGGCAGGATACCCTACCTCTAACAACATCTGAGAAAGAAACCGGTTGCGACCCGAGAGAGCCGTAACACTACACCACTACCATCACCAGGTAGCTACACCACTACCATCACCAGGTAGATACACCACTACCATCACCAGGTGGCTAAACCACTACCTTCACCAGGTAGCTACACCACAACCATCACCAGGTAGCTACACCACTACCATCACCAGGCAGCTACACTACTACCATCACCAGATAGCTACACCACTACCATCACCATGTAACTACACCTCTACCATCACCAGGTAGCTACACCACAACCATCACTAGGTAGCTACACCACTACCATCAGCCGGTGGCTACACCACTACCATCACCAGGTGGCTACACCACTACCATCACCAGGTAGCTACACCACTACCATCACCAGGTGGCCACATCGCTACTATCACCAGGTGGCTACACCACTACCATCACCAGGTAACTACACCACTACCATCACCAGGAAACTACACCATTACCATCACCAGGTAACTACACAACTAACATCACCAGATAGATACACCACTACCTTCACCAGGTGGCTACACCACTACTATCACCAGGTAGCTACATCACTACCATCACCAGGTGGCTACACCACTACCATCACCAGGTGGCTACATCACTACCATCACCAGGTGGCAACACCACTACCATCACCAAGTAGCTATACCACTACCATCACCAGATGGCTACACCACTACCATCACCAGGTGGCTACACCACTACTATCACCAGGTGGCTACACTACTACCATCACCAGGTAACTACACAACTACCATCACCAGGTAACTACACTACTACCATGACCAGGCAACTACACCACTAACATCACTAGGTAGCTACACCACTACCATCACCAGGTGGCTACACCACTACCATCACCAGATAGCTCCACCAATACCATCACCAGGGGGCTACACCACTACCATCACCAGGTTGCTACACCACTACCATCACCAGGTAGCTACACCAGTACCATCACCAGGTGGCTACACCACTACCATCACCAGGTGGCTACACCACTACCATCACCAGGTAGCTACACCCCTACCATCATCAGATAGCTACACCACTACCATCAGCAGGTGGCTACACCACTGCCATCACCAGGTGGCTACTACACTACCATTACCTGGTGGCTACACCACTAATATCACGAAATGGCTACACCACTAATATCACGAAATGGCTACACCACTACTATCACCAGGTAGCTACACCACTACCATCACCAGATGGCTACACCACTACCATCACCAGGTGGCTACACCACTACCATCACCAGGTGGCTACACCACAGCCATCACCAGTTAGCTACACCACTACCATCACCAGGTGGCTACACCAATACAATCACAAGGTGGCTACACAACAACCATCACCAGATAGCTACTCCACTACCATCACCAGGTAGCTAACCCCCCTACCATTACCAGATGGCTACATCACTACCATTGTTACGAACCCGGATCCAGCGTCCGAGCAAGGAGCGGTGACAACCACGCCATCTGTGGGTCAGCTCCCGAAACCCCCGCCAAACGGACGACGACACCTGGTGAGGACAGCGTGTACTGGCCTCGAGGACCAGTTTCCAGTCTGGTTCAGCGCTCAACACCGCCGCTCCTGACCTCTGGTGAGGTGGTGCTCCGACGACAGCGCCATCTATGGACTGGATACGTCAGGTGTTAGTATCTGAGCCTGTGAGTGTGGTGTATTAGTGTCCCAGTTATTGATGACGTGTCTGCTTACAGAGCCGACCTGGGACCACTGTGTTGAAGGTGGAGTCAGTCTACCCGAGGCAGCCAGTCTCCATACTGTGAAGTTTGCTGCAGCTGTTGTGACGTCGTCCCCCCGGAAGAACACTGTGGTGTGTTAAGCCTGCCAATGGAGTGGCAGTGAAAGGATTTACCCGGGACCGACGGTTGGAGACGATAATCCACTGGGGTATTGAGGACAGGAGGGTGATTGGTGATATCACACGAGACTCCTGTCTAGGGCGTACCCCTTTTATCGTTCGTGGAGTGGCCGTACCAGCCTTGGTGGCTCAGTACCTGCCAGCAGACCTGCTGGACGTGTGGTTGACGGCCTCCACGACGGTGCCCCCAGTGGACCTGTGTTGTGGCTGACCTGTGGCCAGGGTAGGCTCGGCGTTCTCAGAGGACACGTCTTGAGGCCACGAAGAAAGCACCGCGGACTCAGCACCTAGCTTCTTAATCAAGAGTCTTCAGCAGAAGACTAGATTGTGCACGATCCCCTTGTAAAGTGTTAATACCCCTCCCCCTTGTGTACTCTTTTATTCAATATATTTAAACGGTGAAGGTGAACATTATATTATATTAAGTTCTTAGCTTTCTTTCCCTACTCCCTTTAAGTTACTTGCGTCACGGATCGCATCCCTTGAAAGCCTCTACTGGCTTGGGGTCGGATATATATCTTCCTCTAACAACATCAGAGTGAGAACCCCGTTGCGTCCCGAGAGGGCCGTAACATAATTGGCATCCCCAGCGGGATCCGTCCCCTTGTTAAGTATGTTTGACAGGGGTGGTGAAGTGGCGTAATCCCTGTATATAATTCCCCCTGTGTGTGACGATTGTGACGTTATACGTCCTGTGCGGTGCTCAGAGTGACTAAGTGCGATATTGTGCAGTGTGGTGCTCGCTGTGATTAAGCGATTAAGTGCAATATTGACTAGTGCGGTGCTCAGTGATTTAGTGTAATATTGTAGAGCGAAGTGTTCGCTTGGACTCAGTGCAATATTGTAGAGCGAAGTGTTCGCTTGGACTCAGTGCAATATTGGGTAGTGCGGTGCCCGAAGTAATTACGTGCAATATTGGCAAGTGCAGTGTTTGGTGCGATAAAGTGCCATATTGACGTAGAACAGTGCTCGGTGCGTTAAGTGCTAACGTGTAAGCAGTGTGTTAAGTGCTAGTGGAGTATTCCATCTGTGACAATGGCAGAAAAAGCTACCATCGATGATCTGGACGATGTTCAGGCTTTTCTGAACAGAGTGGACTGTCTTGCCAGATTAAAGTACCTGAGCAAACCCGAGCTGGTACTAGTGAGCGCCTACCTGGAGATCAAGATCCGTGCCAGTGATTCCCGTGTGGAGATCTTGTCCAAGGTACACCGGCACCTGAAGGCAGAAGAGAAACAGGAAGGCGAGACTCCTAGTACAAGGGAAGGTGAGGAAATAGCTTCCACGGAAAAGGAAGATAAGGGCAGTGACGTTGACAGTGATGCAGGTGAGCTTAATATCAGCTTCCTAACAGTCAAGATGCGTGCCCTAGAAATAAATCGTGAAATAGAATGGAAGAAATTAGAGATGGAACGAGACTTAAAAGAAAAGGAATTGGCGATGAGGCGTTTAGAATTAGAAAGAGAAGAGAAACGAGAGAGAGAAGAGAGAGAAAGAGAAGAAAGAAGAGAAGAACGAGAAAGAGAAGAGAAACGAGAAAGAGAAGAACGAGAAAGAGAAGAGAAACGAGAAAGAGAAGAACGAGGAAGAGAAGAGAAACGAGAAAGAGAAGAACGAGAAAGAGAAGAGAAACAGCGAGAGAGAGAAGAAAAAGAAAGACAGAGACAACATGAACTAGAAGTATTACGGTTAGGCGGTGGTCGGAGGCTAACAACGGACACCAGCGGTTTCGATCCGGTAAGGAATATCAAAATGGTCCCCAAATTCAATGAGAGGGAAGTCTCGAAGTTCTTTGCAGCCTTCGAGAAAGTCGCTGCCTCTTTGGAGTGGCCAAGGGAGAATTGGGCCATCATGATACAGTCAGTCTTGACTGGGAAGGCCCAAATCGCCTACTCTACGTTATCCCTTGACGACTCCAGCGATTACGACAAGGTGAAGAAAGTAGTGCTCATGGCGTACCAATTGGTACCTGAGGCATATAGGCAAAAGTTCAGAAACCTGAAGAAGACCTCAGAGCACACTTTCACAGAGTTCGCCACGATCAAGGAGCGACTTTTTCAAGAATGGTGTGCCTCTCGGAAGGTGGAGACCAGGGAAGACCTCGAACAGCTGATTCTGCTCGAAGACTTCAAGGATTGTTTGTCTGGAGACCTCAAGACATACTTAGAAGAGCAGCAGGTGGAGACCTTGAGTGCAGCAGCCACCATGGCTGAAGAGTATATCCTGACTCATAGGCCGTCTGCTAAGTACGTCCCGAGGAATTACCAGCGCCGGTTTGACAGACCTCACGACGAAGAAGAAGAAAGACCCGTCCCACGAAGCGCTAAGAAGACGCCCCCAAGTAGCCCCCGAAGAACAAGTCCTAGTAGTCCGAAACACCGTAGTCCAAGGAGGAATATGGTGTGCTGGACTTGTGGGCAGAAAGGGCACATAGCTGCTAGGTGCCGAGGCAGAAGAGGTGGCAGCGCACGAAGGGAGGTGATGTTGATGAGCTGTGTTACATCACCAGTAGGAAACCAGTCTACGACGACGCGGGAAGGACCAAGTTTGTTGGCCCCTCACACTTCAACCGGGTATGTAACGAGTGATCATACTGGTAGATCAATTGTAGTGCTCAGAGATAGTGGAGCAGCCCAGTCCCTGATCGTGAAGAGCTCGTTACCCGAGGGAGTAAGTGTGGATGGGAGGCCAGAGGTTATCCTGGTTGGGTTTCCGAGAACACAGTATATCGCCCCCTTGGTGCCAGTACATCTCGACTCGCCTTATTTCAGCGGCACATGTGCGTTGGCAGTAGTCGATACCCTCCCTGTGGCTGGGATTGACGTGGTACTAGCCAACGACTTGGTGACCGATTGGAGCACCAATCATCCCAAGGTTGCGGACGAGTCTACCAGAACAGCACGGTCTGAGGTAACAGGCAATGGTAATGTCCAGGTAAAGACAGACCCGGATTTGAACATATTTAATTTGTCCTCTCACCTGCAGATCGACGATATTCTAGCAGAGACTTCTAATTCTTCTCTCGACAAGGAACATGAGGTTAAGAAGGCAGAGGTACCTGAGCACGAAGAGAGGCCTTGTGTGCAGGCACCCACAGATACCAACGAGTCTGGAGCGAAGGCGGATGTGTACTTGCGGTATGGCAAGGTACAGCGTGTATTGAACCAGCCAGAGATTCCCCAGACTTCAGAGGTATGTGAGGTGTGTTCAAAAGGGCTAGTGCCCTCTTCAGTCCAAGCCAGGCTTGTGAATGTTGCCGGCCATGGACATGACTGGCTCGGGAAGCTTATCCCTCAATTGGCCCCATGTTTCTTAGCGATATTTTGTTTTATTCTCCTATGTGTTCTCAGTGTTCTCAGTAAGCATCAGTGGACGACCCGAAGAATGATGGCTCCCATGAACATCGTGAAAAGGTCCCAGGGATTGGAGATTTGTACTGCAAGTGTTGCAGTTGTAGAAGGGACCTGGGAGGTAATAGTTGATACAGGAGGTACAAGTGATAATATGAGTGACTGTTTCCGACAGGTTGACACCCCCCGCGTGATTGCTGAGCCTCAATACAGCGTTATACGGAACGTTGGTCGACCTGACGGGGGCAGAGCGAATGCCATCTTCGGTGAGCAAGCAGCCCTGTTGGAACTAGGTGTGGGCCTAGTAGAGGAGTGTATAGTAAGTACTGACTTGCCCATTGTCGCTGTCACTCTGAATTATCAGACCCCTGTATTCCAGGTGCCCGACTCCCTGAAGGACCACCGGACCGGTACTAGAAATACCGTCTGGGATCAGCCATCATCGGTGCCACGACGCAGGGAAGTGTCGAGTCGCCCCAGATCGTGTCTACACCGATCCTTCCTGGAGAGATGTGAGATGATGGCCCTGCTTGCCATCGTAGTGGAGACGTGGAAGATTACGCCAGGCAGGACATCGCCTTCAATCTACAAGTTCCCTTTGTGCCAGGGTTCCTCAGTACAGTCCTGTAGACGAGACAGCCTCGCCATCCCAGATTATAAAGCATGTGTGTCCATTTGGAGTTGTGTCGTCGTACTAATTTGGTTTGTGTTTCTTTTTATAGAACCCCAAACCAAATTCTTTTTGGTGGGGAGGTGTTACGAACCCGGATCCAGCGTCCGAGCAAGGAGCGGTGACAACCACGCCATCTGTGGGTCAGCTCCCGAAACCCCCGCCAAACGGACGACGACACCTGGTGAGGACAGCGTGTACTGGCCTCGAGGACCAGTTTCCAGTCTGGTTCAGCGCTCAACACCGCCGCTCCTGACCTCTGGTGAGGTGGTGCTCCGACGACAGCGCCATCTATGGACTGGATACGTCAGGTGTTAGTATCTGAGCCTGTGAGTGTGGTGTATTAGTGTCCCAGTTATTGATGACGTGTCTGCTTACAGAGCCGACCTGGGACCACTGTGTTGAAGGTGGAGTCAGTCTACCCGAGGCAGCCAGTCTCCATACTGTGAAGTTTGCTGCAGCTGTTGTGACGTCGTCCCCCCGGAAGAACACTGTGGTGTGTTAAGCCTGCCAATGGAGTGGCAGTGAAAGGATTTACCCGGGACCGACGGTTGGAGACGATAATCCACTGGGGTATTGAGGACAGGAGGGTGATTGGTGATATCACACGAGACTCCTGTCTAGGGCGTACCCCTTTTATCGTTCGTGGAGTGGCCGTACCAGCCTTGGTGGCTCAGTACCTGCCAGCAGACCTGCTGGACGTGTGGTTGACGGCCTCCACGACGGTGCCCCCAGTGGACCTGTGTTGTGGCTGACCTGTGGCCAGGGTAGGCTCGGCGTTCTCAGAGGACACGTCTTGAGGCCACGAAGAAAGCACCGCGGACTCAGCACCTAGCTTCTTAATCAAGAGTCTTCAGCAGAAGACTAGATTGTGCACGATCCCCTTGTAAAGTGTTAATACCCCTCCCCCTTGTGTACTCTTTTATTCAATATATTTAAACGGTGAAGGTGAACATTATATTATATTAAGTTCTTAGCTTTCTTTCCCTACTCCCTTTAAGTTACTTGCGTCACGGATCGCATCCCTTGAAAGCCTCTACTGGCTTGGGGTCGGATATATATCTTCCTCTAACAACATCAGAGTGAGAACCCCGTTGCGTCCCGAGAGGGCCGTAACAACCATCAGCAGGTAACTACACCTCTACCATCACCATGTAGCTACACCACTACCATCACCAGGTAACAACACCACTACCATCACTAGGTGGCCACACCACTACCATCACCAGGTCGCTACACCACTACCATCACCGGGTAGCTACACCACTACCATCACCAGGTGGTTACACCACTACTATCACCAGGTGGCTACACCACTACCATCACCAGCTGTCAACACCACTACCATCACCAAGTGGCTACACTACTACCATCAAAAGGTGGCTACACCACAGCCATCACCAGTTAGCTGCACCACTACCATCACCAGGTGGCTACCCCAATACCATCACTAGGTGGCTACACCACAAACATCACCAGATAACTACACCAGTACCATCACCAGGTAACTACACCAGTACTATCACCAGATGGCTACACCATTACCATCACCAGGTAGCTGCACCACTACCATCACCAGGTAGCTACACCACTACCATCACCAGGTGGCTACACCACTACCATCACCAGGTAACCACACCACTATCATCACCAGGTGGCCACACCACTACCATCACCAGGTAGCTACACCACTACCATCACCAGGTGGCTACATACTAACATCACCAGGTAGCTACACAACTCCCATCACCAGGTAGGTACACCACTACCATCAATATGTAACTACACCTTTACCATCACCATGTAGCTACACCACTACCATCACCAGGTGGCTACACCACTACCATCACCAGGTGGCTACACCACTATCATCACCAGGTAGGTACACCACTACATCACCAGGTGGCTACACCACTACCATCACCAGGTAGCTTCACCACTACCATCACCAGGTCGCTACACCACTTTCATCACCAGGTAGCTACACCACTACTATCACCAGGTAGCTACACCACTACCATCACAAGGTTGCTACACCTTTACCATCATCAGGTAGCTACAAAACTACCATCACTAGGTAACTACACCACTATTATCACCAGGTAGCTACACCACTACCATCACCAGGTAGCTACACCACTACCATCACCAGGTAGCTTCACCACTACCATCATCAGGTAGCTACACCACTACCATCACCAGGTCGCTACACCACTACCATCATCAGGTAGCTACACCACTACCATCACCAGGTGGCTACACCACTAGCATCACCGGGTAGCTACACCACTACCATCACCAGGTGGCTACACCACTACAATCACCAGGTAGCTACACCACTACCATCACCAGGTGGATACACCACTACAATCACCAGGTAGCTACACCACTACCATCACCAAGTGGCTACACCACTACAATCACCAGGTAGCTACACCACTACCATCACCAGGTGGCTACACCACTACAATCACCAGGTAGCTACACCACTACCATCACCAGGTGGCTACACCACTACCATCACCAGGTAACCACAACACTATCATCACCAGGTGGCCACACCACTACCATCACCAGGTAGCTACACCACTACCATCACCAGGTGGCTACATACTAACATCACCAGGTAGCTACACCACTCCCATCACCAGGTAGGTACACCACTACCATCAACATGTAACTACACCTTTACCATCACCATGTAGCTACACCACTACCATCACCAGGTGGCTACACCACTACCATCACCAGGTGGCTACACCACTACCATCACCAGGTAGGTACACCACTACATCACCAGGTGGCTACACCACTACCATCACCAGGTAGCTTCACCACTACCATCAATAGGTCGCTACACCACTTTCATCACCAGGTAGCTACACCACTACTATCACCAGGTAGCTACACCACTACCATCACAAGGTTGCTACACCTTTACCATCACCAGGTAGCTACAAAACTACCATCACTAGGTAACTACACAACTATTATCACCAGGTAGCTACACCACTACCATCACCAGGTAGCTACACCACTACCATCACCAGGTAGCTACACCACTACCATCATCAGGTAGCTACACCACTACCATCACCAGGTCGCTACACCACTACCATCATCAGGTAGCTACACCACTACCATCACCAGGTCGCTACACCACTACCATCACCGGGTAGCTACACCACTACCATCACCAGGTGGCTACACCACTACGATCACCAGGTAGCTACACCACTACCATCACCAGGTGGATACACCACTACAATCACCAGGAAGCTACACCACTACCATCACCAAGTGGCTACACCACTACAATCACCAGGTAGCTACACCACTACCATCACCAGGTGGCTACACCACTACAATCACCAGGTAGCTACACCACTACCATCACCAGGAGGCTACACCACTACAATCACCAGGTAGCTACACCACTACCATCACCAGGTGGCTACACCACTACAATCACCAGGTAGCTACACCAGTACCATCACCAGGTTGCTACACCACTACAATGACACGAGGTAGGTACACCAGTACCGTCACCAGGTAGCTATATCACTACAATCACCAGGAGGCTACACCACTACCATCACCAGGTAGCTACACCGCTACCATCACCAGGTAGCTACACCACTACCATCACCAGGTGGCAACACCACTACCATCTCCAGGTAGCTACACTACTACCACCACCAGGTGGATACAACACTACCATCACCATGTAGCTACATCACTACCATCACCAGGTGGCTACACCACTACAATCACCAGGTAGCTACACCACTACCATCACCAGGTGGCTACACCACTACAATCACCAGGTAGCTACACCACTACCATCACCAGGTGGCTACACCACTTCAATCACCAGGTAGCTACACCACTACCATCATCAGGTGGCTACACCACTACAATCACCAGGTAGCTACACCAGTACCTTCACCAGGTTGCTACACTACTACCATCACCAGGTAGGTACACCAGTACCATCACCAGGTAGCTACACCAGTACCATCACCAGGTTGCTACACCACTACCATCACAAGGTAGGTACACCAGTACCGTCACCAGGTAGCTATATCACTACAATCACCAGGAGGCTACACCACTACCATCACCAGGTAGCTACACCGCTACCATCACCAGGTAGCTACACCACTACCATCACCAGGTGGCAACACCACTACCATCTCCAGGTAGCTACACTACTACCACCACCAGGTGGATACAACACTACCATCACCATGTAGCTACATCACTACCATCACCAGGTGGCTACACCACTACAATCACCAGGTAGCTACACCACTACCATCACCAAGTGGCTACACCACTACAATCACCAGGTAGCTACACCACTACCATCACCAGGTGGCTACACCACTACAATCACCAGGTAGCTACACCACTACCATCACCAGGTGGCTACACCACTACCATCACCAGGTAACCACAACACTATCATCACCAGGTGGCCACACCACTACCATCACCAGGTAGCTACACCACTACCATCACCAGGTGGCTACATACTAACATCACCAGGTAGCTACACCACTCCCATCACCAGGTAGGTACACCACTACCATCAACATGTAACTACACCTTTACCATCACCATGTAGCTACACCACTACCATCACCAGGTAACAACACCACTACCATCACTAGGTGGCCACACCACTACCATCACCAGGTCGCTACACCACTACCATCACCGGGTAGCTACACCACTACCATCACCAGGTGGTTACACCACTACTATCACCAGGTGGCTACACCACTACCATCACCAGCTGTCAACACCACTACCATCACCAAGTGGCTACACTACTACCATCAAAAGGTGGCTACACCACAGCCATCACCAGTTAGCTGCACCACTACCATCACCAGGTGGCTACCCCAATACCATCACTAGGTGGCTACACCACAAACATCACCAGATAACTACACCAGTACCATCACCAGGTAACTACACCAGTACTATCACCAGATGGCTACACCATTACCATCACCAGGTAGCTGCACCACTACCATCACCAGGTAGCTACACCACTACCATCACCAGGTGGCTACACCACTACCATCACCAGGTAACCACACCACTATCATCACCAGGTGGCCACACCACTACCATCACCAGGTAGCTACACCACTACCATCACCAGGTGGCTACATACTAACATCACCAGGTAGCTACACAACTCCCATCACCAGGTAGGTACACCACTACCATCAACATGTAACTACACCTTTACCATCACCATGTAGCTACACCACTACCATCACCAGGTGGCTACACCACTACCATCACCAGGTGGCTACACCACTATCATCACCAGGTAGGTACACCACTACATCACCAGGTGGCTACACCACTACCATCACCAGGTAGCTTCACCACTACCATCACCAGGTCGCTACACCACTTTCATCACCAGGTAGCTACACCACTACTATCACCAGGTAGCTACACCACTACCATCACAAGGTTGCTACACCTTTACCATCATCAGGTAGCTACAAAACTACCATCACTAGGTAACTACACCACTATTATCACCAGGTAGCTACACCACTACCATCACCAGGTAGCTACACCACTACCATCACCAGGTAGCTTCACCACTACCATCATCAGGTAGCTACACCACTACCATCACCAGGTCGCTACACCACTACCATCATCAGGTAGCTACACCACTACCATCACCAGGTGGCTACACCACTAGCATCACCGGGTAGCTACACCACTACCATCACCAGGTGGCTACACCACTACAATCACCAGGTAGCTACACCACTACCATCACCAGGTGGATACACCACTACAATCACCAGGTAGCTACACTACTACCATCACCAAGTGGCTACACCACTACAATCACCAGGTAGCTACACCACTACCATCACCAGGTGGCTACACCACTACAATCACCAGGTAGCTACACCACTACCATCACCAGGTGGCTACACCACTACCATCACCAGGTAACCACAACACTATCATCACCAGGTGGCCACACCACTACCATCACCAGGTAGCTACACCACTACCATCACCAGGTGGCTACATACTAACATCACCAGGTAGCTACACCACTCCCATCACCAGGTAGGTACACCACTACCATCAACATGTAACTACACCTTTACCATCACCATGTAGCTACACCACTACCATCACCAGGTGGCTACACCACTACCATCACCAGGTGGCTACACCACTACCATCACCAGGTAGGTACACCACTACATCACCAGGTGGCTACACCACTACCATCACCAGGTAGCTTCACCACTACCATCAATAGGTCGCTACACCACTTTCATCACCAGGTAGCTACACCACTACTATCACCAGGTAGCTACACCACTACCATCACAAGGTTGCTACACCTTTACCATCACCAGGTAGCTACAAAACTACCATCACTAGGTAACTACACAACTATTATCACCAGGTAGCTACACCACTACCATCACCAGGTAGCTACACCACTACCATCACCAGGTAGCTACACCACTACCATCATCAGGTAGCTACACCACTACCATCACCAGGTCGCTACACCACTACCATCATCAGGTAGCTACACCACTACCATCACCAGGTCGCTACACCACTACCATCACCGGGTAGCTACACCACTACCATCACCAGGTGGCTACACCACTACGATCACCAGGTAGCTACACCACTACCATCACCAGGTGGATACACCACTACAATCACCAGGAAGCTACACCACTACCATCACCAAGTGGCTACACCACTACAATCACCAGGTAGCTACACCACTACCATCACCAGGTGGCTACACCACTACAATCACCAGGTAGCTACACCACTACCATCACCAGGAGGCTACACCACTACAATCACCAGGTAGCTACACCACTACCATCACCAGGTGGCTACACCACTACAATCACCAGGTAGCTACACCAGTACCATCACCAGGTTGCTACACCACTACCATCACAAGGTAGGTACACCAGTACCGTCACCAGGTAGCTATATCACTACAATCACCAGGAGGCTACACCACTACCATCACCAGGTAGCTACACCGCTACCATCACCAGGTAGCTACACCACTACCATCACCAGGTGGCAACACCACTACCATCTCCAGGTAGCTACACTACTACCACCACCAGGTGGATACAACACTACCATCACCATGTAGCTACATCACTACCATCACCAGGTGGCTACACCACTACAATCACCAGGTAGCTACACCACTACCATCACCAGGTGGCTACACCACTACAATCACCAGGTAGCTACACCACTACCATCACCAGGTGGCTACACCACTTCAATCACCAGGTAGCTACACCACTACCATCATCAGGTGGCTACACCACTACAATCACCAGGTAGCTACACCAGTACCTTCACCAGGTTGCTACACTACTACCATCACCAGGTAGGTACACCAGTACCATCACCAGGTAGCTATATCACTACAATCACCAGGAGGCTACACCACTACCATCACCAGGTAGCTACACCACTACCATCATCATGTAGCTACACCACTACCTTCACCAGGTAACAACACCACTACCATCACTAGGTGGCCACACCACTACCATCATCAGGTAGCTACACCACTACCATCACCAGGTCGCTACATCACTACCATCACCAGGAAGATACACCACTACCATCACCAGGTGGCTACACCACTACCATCATAAGGTGGCTACACCATTACCATCAACAGGTAGCTACAAAACTACCATTACAGGGTAACTACACCACTACCATCACCAGGTGGCTACACCACTACCATCAGTAGCTGTCTACACCACTACCATCACCAGGTGGCTACACTACTACCATCACAAGGTGGCTACACCAATACCATCACCAGGTAGCTACACCACTACCATCACCAGGTAGCTACACCACTACCATCACCAGGTGGCAACACCACTACCATCACCAGGTAGCTACACAACTACCATCACCAGGTAGCAACACCACTACAATCACCAGGTGGCTACACAACTACAATCACCAGGTAGCAACACCACTACAATCACCAGGTAGATACACCACTACCATCACCAGGTAACAACACCACTACCATTACCAGCTGTCTACACCACTACCATCACCAGGTGGCTACACTACAACCATCAAGGTGGCTACACCACAGTTATCACCAGTTAGCTACACCACTACCATCACCAGGTGGCTACACCAATACCATCACTAGGTGGCTACACCACACACATCACCAGATAACTACACCAGTACCATCACCAGGTAACTACACCAGTACTATCACCAGGTGGCTACACCATTACCATCACCAGTTGGCTGCACCACTACCTGTGGCCAGGTGGCCACACCACTAACATCACCAGGTAGCTACACCACTCCCATCACCAGGTGGCTACATCACTACCATCAGCAGGTAACTACACCTCTACCATCACCATGTAGCTACACCACTACCATCACCAGGTGTCTACACCACTACCTTCACCAGGTGGCTGCAACACTACCATCACCAGGTAGCTACAACACTACCATCACCAGGTGGTTACACCACTACCATCACCAGGTAGCTACACCACTACCATCACCAGGTAACCACACCACTATCATCACCAGGTGGCCACACCACTACCATCACCAGGTAGCAACAGCACTACCATCACCAGGTGGTTACACCACTACCATCACCAGGTAGCTACTCCACTACCATCACCAGGTAACCACACCACTATCATCACCAGGTGGCCACACCACTACCATCACCAGGTAGCTACAGCACTACCATCACCAGGTGGCTATACCACTAACATCACCAGGTAGCTACACCACTCCCATCACCAGGTGGCTACATCACTACCATCAACAGGTAAGTACACCTCTACCATCACCATGTAGCTACACCACTACCATCACCAGGTGGCTACACCACTACCATCACCAGGTGGCTACACCACTACCATCACCAGGTAGGTACACCACTACCATCACCAGGTGGCTACACCACTACCATCACCAGGTAGCTACACCACTACCATCACCAGGTCGCTACACAACTACCATCACCAGGTAGCTACACCACTACTATCACCAGGAGGCTACACCACTACCATCACAAGCTTGCTATACCATTACCATCACCAGGTAGGTACAAAACTACCATCACCAGGTTACCATACCACTATTATCACCAGGTAGCTACACCACTACCATCACCAGGTAGCTACACCACTACCATCACCAGGTAGCTACACCACTACCATCACCAGGTAGATACACCACTACCATCACCAGGTGGCTAAACCACTACCTTCACCAGGTAGCTACACCACAACCATCACCAGGTAGCTACACCACTACCATCACTAGGCAGCTACACTACTACCATCACCAGATAGCTACACCACTACCATCACCATGTAACTACACCTCTACCATCACCAGGTAGCTACACCACAACCATTACTAGGTAGCTACACCACTACCATCAGCCGGTGGCTACACCACTACCATCACCAGGTAGATACACCACTACCATCACCAGGTGGCTACACCACTACCATCACCAGGTAGCTACACCACTACCATCACCAGGTGGCCACATCGCTACTATCACCAGGTGGCTACACCACTACCATCACCAGGTAACCACACCACTATCATCACCAGGTGGCCACACCACTACCACCACCAGGTAGCTACACCACTCCCATCACCAGGTAGGTACACCACTACCATCAACATGTAACTACACCTTTACCATCACCATGTAGCTACACCACTACCATCACCAGGTGGCTACACCACTACCATCACCAAGTGGCTACACCACTACCATCACCAGGTAGGTACACCACTACCATCACCAGGTGGCTACACCACTACCATCACCAGGTGGCTACTCCACTACCATCACCAGGTAGGTACACCACTACATCACCAGGTGGCTACACCACTACCATCACCAGGTAGCTACACCACTACCATCACCAGGTCGCTACACTACTTTCATCACCAGGTAGCTACACCACTACTATCACCAGGTAGCTACACCACTATTATCACCAGGTAGCTACACCACTACCATCACCAGGTAGCTACACCACTACCATCACCAGGTAGCTACACCACTACCATCATCAGGTAGCTACAGCACTACCATCACCAGGTCGCTACATCACTACCATCATCAGGTAGCTACACCACTACCATCACCAGGTCGCTACACCACTACCATCACCGGGTAGCTACACCACTACCATCACCAGGTAGCTACACCACTACAATCACCAGGTAGCTACACCACTACCATCACCAGGTGGATACACCACTACAATCACCAGGTAGCTACACCACTACCATCACCAGGTGGCTACACCACTACAATCACCAGGTAGCTACACCACTACCATCACCAGGTGGCAACACCACTACAATCACCAGGTAGCTACACCACTACCATCACCAGGTGGCTACACCACTACAATCACCAGGTAGCTACACCACTACCATCACCAGGTGGCTACACCACTACAATCACCAGGTAGGTACACCAGTACCATCACCAAGTAGCTATATCACTACAATCACCAGGTGGCTACACCACTACCATCACCAGGTAGCTACACCGCTACCATCACCAGGTAGCAACACCACTACCATCACCATGTGGCAACACCACTACCATCTCCAGGTAGCTACACTACTTCCATCACCAGGTGGATACAACACTACCATCACCAGGTAGCTACACCACTACCATCATCATGTAGCTACACCACTACCTTCACCAGGTAACAACACCACTACCATCACTAGGTGGCAACACCACTACCATCATCAGGTAGCTACACCACTACCATCACCAGGTCGCTACATCACTACCATCACCAGGAAGCTACACCACTACATCACCAGGTGGCTACACCAATACCATCACCAGGTAGCTACACCACTACCATCACCAGGTCGCTACACCACTTTCATCAGCAGGTAGCTACACCACTACTATCACCAGGTAGCTACACCACTACCATCACAAGGTTGCTACACCTTTACCATCACCAGGTAGCTACAAAACTACCATCACTAGGTAACTACACCACTATTATCACCAGGTAGCTACACCACTACCATCACCAGGTAGCTACACCACTACCATCACCAGGTAGCTACACCACTACCATCATCAGGTAGCTACACCGCTACCATCACCAGGTCGCTACACCACTACCATCATCAGGTAGCTACACCACTACCATCACCAGGTCGCTACACCACTACCATCACCAGGTAGCTACACCACAACCATCACTAGGTAGCTACACCACTACCATCAGCCGGTGGCTACACCACTACCATCACCAGGTAGATACACCACTACCATCACCAGATGGCTACATCACTACCATCACCAGGTAGCTACACCACTACCATCACCAGGTGGCCACATCGCTACTATCACCAGGTGGCTACACCACTACCATCACCAGGTAACCACACCACTATCATCACCAGGTGGCTACACCACTACCATCGCCAGGTAGCTACACCACTACCATCACCAGGTGGCTACACCACTAACATCACCAGGTAGCTACACCACTCCCATCACCAGGTAGGTACACCACTACCATCAACATGTAACTACACCTTTACCATCACCATGTAGCTACACCACTACCATCACCAGGTGGCTACACCACTACCATCACCAGGTAGGTACACCACTACATCACCAGGCGGCTACACCGCTACCATCACCAGGTAGCTACACCACTACCATCACCAGGTCGCTACACCACTTTCATCACAAGGTAGCTACACCACTACTATCACCAGGTAGCTACACCACTACCATCGCAAGGCTGCTACACCTTTACCATCACCAGGTAGCTACAAAACTACCATCAGTAGGTAACTACACCACTATTATCACCAGGTAGCTACACCACTACTATCACCAGGTAGCTACACCACTACCATCACCAGGTAGCTACACCACTACCATCATCAGGTAGCTACACCACTACCATCACCAGGTCGCTACACCACTACCATCACCGGGTAGCTACACCACTACCATCACCAGGTGGCTACACCACTACAATCACCAGGTAGCTACACCACTACCATCACCAGGTGGATAAACCACTACAATCACCAGGTAGCTACACCACTACCATCACCAGGTGGCTACACCACTACAATCACCAGGTAGCTACACCACTACCATTACCAGGTGGCTACACCACTACAATCACCAGGTAGCTACACCACTACCATCACCAGGAGGCTACACCACTACAATCACCAGGTAGCTACACCACTACCATCACCAGGTGGCTACACCACTACAATCACCAGGTAGCTACACCAGTACCATCACCAGGTTGCTACACCACTACCATCACCAGGTAGGTACACCAGTACCATCACCAGGTAGCTATATCACTACAATCACCAGGTGGCTACACCACTACCATCACCAGGTAGCTACACCGCTACCATCACCAGGTAGCTACACCGCTACCATCACCAGGTGGCAACACCACTACCATCTCCAGGTACCTACACTACTACCACCACCAGGTGGATACAACACTACCATCACCAGGTAGCTACACCACTACCATCATCATGTAGCTACACCACTACCTTCACCAGGTAACAACACCACTACCATCACTAGGTGGCCACACCACTACCATCATCAGATAGCTACACCACTACCATCACCAGGTCGCTAGACCACTACCATCATAAGGTGGCTACACCATTACTATCACCAGGTAGCTACAAAACTACCATTACAGGGTAACTACACCACTACCATCACCAGGTGGCTACACCACAACCATCAGTAGCTGTCTACACCACTACCATCACCAGGTGGCTACACTACTACCATCTCAAGGTGGCTACACCAATACCATCACCAGGTAGCTACAAAACAACCATCACCAAGTAACTACACCACTACCTTCACCAGGTAGCTACACCACTACCATCACCAGGGAGCTACACCACTACAATCACCAGGTGGCAACACCACTACCATCACCAGGTAGCTACACAACTACCATCACCAGGTAGCAACACCACTACAATCACCAGGTGGCTACACAACTACAATCACCAGGTAGCAACACCACTACAATCACCAGGTAGATACACCACTACCATCACCAGGTAACAACACCACTACCATCACCAGCTGTCTACACCACTACCATCACCAGGTGGCTACACTACTACCATCAAGGTGGCTACACCACAGTTATCACCAGTTAGCAACACCACTACCATCACCAGGTGGCTACACCAATACCATCACTAGGTGGCAACACCACACACATCACCAGATAACTACACCAGTACCATCACCAGGTAACTACACCAGTACTATCACCAGGTGGCTACACCATTACCATCACCAGTTGGCTGCACCACTACCATCACCAGGTGGCCACACCACTAACATCACCAGGTAGCTACAACACTACCATCACCAGGTGGCTACATCACTACCATCAGCAGGTAACAACACATCTACCATCACCATGTAGCTACACCACTACCATCACCAGGTTTCTACACCACTACCATCACCAGGTGGCTACACCACTACCATCACCAGGTAGCTACAACACTACCATCACCAGGTGGTTACACCACTACCATCACCAGGTAGCTACACCACTACCATCACCAGGTAACCACACCACTATCATCACCAGGTGGCCACACCACTACCATCACCAGGTAGCTACAGCACTACCATCACCAGGTGGTTACACCACTACCATCACCAGGTAGCTACACCACTACCATCACCAGGTAACCACACCACTATCATCACCAGGTGGCCACACCACTACCATCACCAGGTAGCTACAGCACAACCATCACCAGGTGGCTACACCACTAACATCACCAGGTAGCTACACCACTCCCATCACCAGGTGGCTACATCACTACCATCAACAGGTAACTACACCTCTACCATCACCATGTAGCTACACCACTACCATCACCAGGTGGCTACACCACTACCATCACCAAGTGGCTACACCACTACCATCACCAGGTAAGTACACCACTACCATCACCAGGTGGCTACACCACTACTATCACCAGGTCGCTACACCACTACCATCAACGGGTAGCTACACCACTACCATCACCAGGTAGCTACACCACTACAATCACCAGGTGGATACACCACTACAATCACCAGGTAGCTACACCACTACCATCACCAGGTGGCTACACCACTACAATCACCAGGTAGCTACACCACTACCATCACCAGGTGGCAACACCACTACAATCACCAGGTAGCTACACCACTTCCATCACCAGGTGGCTACACCACTACAATCACCAGGTAGCTACACCACTACCATCACCAGGTGTCTACCACACTACAATCACCAGGTAGCTACACCAGTACCATCACCAGGTTGCTACACCACTACCATCACCAGGTAGGTACACCAGTACCATCACCAAGTAGCTATATCACTACAATCACCAGGTGGCTACACCACTACCATCACCAGGTAGCTACACCGCTACCATCACCAGGTAGCAACACCACTACCATCACCATGTGGCAACACCACTACCATCTCCAGGTAGCTACACTACTACCACCACCAGGTGGATACAACACTACCATCACCAGGTAGCTACACCACTACCATCATCATGTAGCTACACCACTACCTTCACCAGGTAACAACACCACTACCATCACTAGGTGGCAACACCACTACCATCATCAGGTAGCTACACCACTACCATCACCAGGTCGGTACATCACTACCATCACCAGGAAGCTACACCACTACATCACCAGGTGGCTACACCAATACCATCACCAGGTAGCTACACCACTACCATCACCAGGTCGCTACACCACTTTCATCAGCAGGTAGCTACACCACTACTATCACCAGGTAGCTACACCACTACCATTACAAGGTTGCTACACCTTTACCATCACCAGGTAGCAACAAAACTACCATCACTAGGTACCTACACCACTATTATCACCAGGTAGCTACACCACTACCATCACCAGGTAGCTACACCACTACCATCACCAGGTAGCTACACCACTACCATCATCAGGTAGCTACACCGCTACCATCACCAGGTCGCTACACCACTACCATCATCAGGTAGCTACACCACTACCATCAACAGGTCGCTACACCACTACCATCACCAGGTAGCTACACCACAACCATCACTAGGTAGCTACACCACTACCATCAGCCGGTGGCTACACCACTACCATCACCAGGTAGATACACCACTACCATCACCAGGTGGCTACACCACTACCATCACCAGGTAGCTACACCACTACCATCACCAGGTGGCCAAATCACTACTATCACTAGGTGGCTACACCACTACCATCACCAGGTAACCACACCACTATCATCACCAGGTGGCCACACCACTACCATCGCCAGGTAGCTACACCACTACCATCACCAGGTGGCTACACCACTAACATCACCAGGTAGCTACACCACTCCCATCACCAGGTAGGTACACCACTACCATCAACATGTAACTACACCTTTACCATCACCATGTAGCTACACCACTGCCATCACCAGGTGGCTACACCACTACCATCACCAGGTAGGTACACCACTACATCACCAGGTGGCTACACCACTACCATCACCAGGTAGCTACACCACTACCATCACCAGGTCGCTACACCACTTTCATCACAAGGTAGCTACACCACTACTATCACCAGGTAGCTACACCACTACCATCGCAAGGTTGCTACACCTTTACCAACACCAGGTAGCTACAAAACTACCATCAGTAGGTAACTACACCACTATTATCACCAGGTAGCTACACCACTACTATCACCAGGTAGCTACACCACTACCGTCACCAGGTAGCTACACCACTACCATCATCAGGTAGCTACACCACTACCATCACCAGGTCGCTACACCACTACCATCACCGGGTAGCTACACCACTACCATCACCAGGTGGCTACACCACTACAATCACCAGGTAGCTACACCACTACCATCACCAGGAGGCTACACCACTACAATCACCAGGTAGCTACACCACTACCATTACCAGGTGGCTACACCACTACAATCACCAGGTAGCTACACCACTACCATCACCAGGAGGCTACACCACTACAATCACCATGTAGGTGCACCAGTACCATCACCAGGTAGCTATATCACTACAATCACCAGGTGGCTACACCACTACCATCACCAGGTAGCTACACCGCTACCATCACCAGGTAGCTACACCACTACCATCACCAGGTGGCAACACCACTACCATCTCCAGGTACCTACACTACTACCACCACCAGGTGGATACAACACTACCATCACCAAGTAGCTACACCACTACCATCATCATGTAGCTACACCACTACCTTCACCAGGTAACAACACCACTACCATCACTAGGTGGCCACACCACTACCATCATCAGATAGCTACACCACTACCATCACCAGGTCGCTACATCACTACCATCACCAGGAAGCTACACCACTACCATCACCAGGTGGCTAGACCACTACCATCATAAGGTGGCTACACCATTACCATCACCAGGTAGCTACAAAACTACCATTACAGGGTAACTTCACCACTACCATCACCAGGTGGCTACACCACTACCATCAGTAGCTGTCTACACCACTACCATCACCAGGTGGCTACACTACTACCATCACAAGGTGGCTACACCAATACCATCACCAGGTAGCTACAAAACAACCATCACCAAGTAACTACACCACTACCTTCACCAGGTAGCTACACCACTACAATCACCAGGTAGCTACACTACTACCATCACCAGGTGGCAACACCACTACCATCACCAGGTAGCTACACAACTACCATTACCAGGTAGCAACACCACTACAATCACCAGGTGGCTACACAACTACAATCACCAGGTAGCAACACCACTACAATCACCAGGTAGATACACCACTACCATCACCAGGTAACAACACCACTACCATCACCAGCTGTCTACACCACTACCATCACCAGGTGGCTACACTACTACCATCAAGGTGGCTACACCACAGTTATCACCAGTAAGCAACACCA
The DNA here is from genome assembly GCF_040958095.1 of Procambarus clarkii. Lineage (NCBI taxonomy): Eukaryota > Metazoa > Arthropoda > Malacostraca > Decapoda > Cambaridae > Procambarus > Procambarus clarkii. Next base: position 1,103,934 of record NW_027189172.1, read on the forward strand.
CTACCATCACCAGGTGGCTACACCAATACCATCACTAGGTGGCAACACCACACACATCACCAGATAACTACACCAGTACCATCACCAGGTAACTACACCAGTGCTATCACCAGGTGGCTACACCATTACCATCACCAGTTGGCTGCACCACTACCATCACCAGGTGGCCACACTACTAACATCACCAGGTAGCTACAACACTACCATCACCAGGTGGCTACATCACTACCATCAGCAGGTAACTACACATCTACCATCACCATGTAGCTACACCACTACCATCACCAGGTGTCTACACCACTACCATCACCAGGTGGCTACACCACTACCATCACCAGGTAGCTACAACACTACTATCACCAGGTGGTTACACCACTACCATCACCAGGTAGCTACACCACTACCATCACCTGGTAACCACACCACTATCATCACCAGGTGGCCACACCACTACCATCACCAGGTAGCTACAGCACTACCATCACCAGGTGGTTACACCACTACCATCACCAGGTAGCTACACCACTACCATCACCAGGTAACCACACCACTATCATCACCAGGTGGCCACACCACTACCATCACCAGGTAGCTACAGCACTACCATCACCATGTGGCTACACCACTAACATCACCAGGTAGCTACACCACTCCCATCACCAGGAGGCTACATCACTACCATCAACAGGTAACTACACCTCTACCATCACCATGTAGCTACACCACTACCATCACCAGGTGGCTACACCACTACCATCACCAGGTGGCTACACCACTACCATCACCAGGTAAGTACACGACTACCATCACCAGGTGGCTACACCACTACCATCACCCGGTAGCTACACCACTACCATCACCAGGTCGCTACACAACTACCATCACCAGGTAGCTACACCACTACTATCACCAGGAGGCTACACCACTACCATCACAAGCTTGATATACCATTACCATCACCAGGTAGGTACAAAACTACCATCACCAGGTTACTATACCACTATTATCACCAGGTAGCTACACCACTACCATCACCAGGTAGCTACACCACTACCATCACCAGGTAGCTACACCACTACCATCCCCAGGTAGATACACCACTACCATCACCAGGTGGCTAAACCACTACCTTCACCAGGTAGCTACACCACAACCATCACCAGGTAGCTACACCACTACCATCACCAGGCAGCTACACTACTACCATCACCAGATAGCTACACCACTACCATCACCATGTAACTACACCTCTACCATCACCAGGTAGCTACACCACAACCATCACCAGGTAACTACACCAGTACTATCACCAGGTGGCTACACCACTACCATCACCATGTGGCAACACCACTACCATCTCCAGGTAGCTACACTACTACCACCACCAGGTGGATACAACACTACCATCACCAGGTAGCTACACCACTACCATCATCATGTAGCTACACCACTACCTTCACCAGGTAACAACACCACTACCATCACTAGGTGGCAACACCACTACCATCATCAGGTAGCTACACCACTACCATCACCAGGTCGGTACATCACTACCATCACCAGGAAGCTACACCACTACATCACCAGGTGGCTACACCAATACCATCACCAGGTAGCTACACCACTACCATCACCAGGTCGCTACACCACTTTCATCAGCAGGTAGCTACACCACTACTATCACCAGGTAGCTACACCACTACCATTACAAGGTTGCTACACCTTTACCATCACCAGGTAGCTACAAAACTACCATCACTAGGTACCTACACCACTATTATCACCAGGTAGCTACACCACTACCATCACCAGGTCGCTACACCACTACCATCACAAGGTAGCTACACCACTACTATCACCAGGTAGCTACACCACTACCATCACCAGGTCGCTACACCACTTTCATCACAAGGTAGCTACACCACTACTATCACCAGGTCGCTACACCACTACCATCACCAGGTAGCTACACCACAACCATCACTAGGTAGCTACACCACTACCATCAGCCGGTGGCTACACCACTACCATCACCAGGTAGATACACCACTACCATCACCAGGTGGCTACACCACTACCATCACCAGGTAGCTACACCACTACCATCACCAGGTGGCCACATCACTACTATCACTAGGTGGCTACACCACTACCATCACCAGGTAACCACACCACTATCATCACCAGGTGGCAACACCACTACCATCGCCAGGTAGCTACACCACTACCATCACCAGGTGGCTACACCACTAACATCACCAGGTAGCTACACCACTCCCATCACCAGGTAGGTACACCACTACCATCAACATGTAACTACACCTTTACCATCACCATGTAGCTACACCACTGCCATCACCAGGTGGCTACACCACTACCATCACCAGGTAGGTACACCACTACATCACCAGGTGGCTACACCACTACCATCACCAGGTAGCTACACCAGTACCATCACCAGGTCGCTACACCACTTTCATCACAAGGTAGCTACACCACTACTATCACCAGGTAGCTACACCACTACCAACGCAAGGTTGCTACACCTTTACCAACACCAGGTAGCTACAAAACTACCATCAGTAGGTAACTACACTACTATTATCACCAGGTAGCTACACCACTACTATCACCAGGTAGCTACACCACTACCGTCACCAGGTAGCTACACCACTACCATCATCAGGTAGCTACACCACTACCATCACCAGGTCGCTACACCACTACCATCACCGGGTAGCTACACCACTACCATCACCAGGTGGCTACACCACTACAATCACCAGGTAGCTACACCACTACCATTACCAGGTGGCTACACCACTACAATCACCAGGTAGCTACACCACTACCATCACCAGGAGGCTACACCACTACAATCACCAGGTAGCTACACCACTACCATCACCAGGTGGCTACACCACTACAATCACCAGGTAGCTACACCAGTACCATCACCAGGTTGCTACACCACTACCATCACCATGTAGGTGCACCAGTACCATCACCAGGTACCTATATCACTACAATCACCAGGTGGCTACACCACTACCATCACCAGGTAGCTACACCGCTACCATCACCAGGTAGCTACACCACTACCATCACCAGGTGGCAACACCACTACCATCTCCAGGTACCTACACTACTACCACCACCAGGTGGATACAACACTACCATCACCAAGTAGCTACACCACTACCATCATCATGTAGCTACACCACTACCTTCACCAGGTAACAACACCACTACCATCACTAGGTGGCCACACCACTACCATCATCAGATAGCTACACCACTACCATCACCAGGTCGCTACATCACTACCATCACCAGGAAGCTACACCACTACCATCACCAGGTGGCTAGACCACTACCATCATAAGGTGGCTACACCATTACCATCACCAGGTAGCTACAAAACTACCATTACAGGGTAACTTCACCACTACCATCACCAGGTGGCTACACCACTACCATCAGTAGCTGTCTACACCACTACCATCACCAGGTGGCTGCACTACTACCATCACAAGGTGGCTACACCAATACCATCACCAGGTAGCTACAAAACAACCATCACCAAGTAACTACACCACTACCTTCACCAGGTAGCTACACCACTACCATCACCAGGTAGCTACACTACTACCATCACCAGGTGGCAACACCACTACCATCACCAGGTAGCTACACAACTACCATTACCAGGTAGCAACACCACTACAATCACCAGGTGGCTACACAACTACAATCACCAGGTAGCAACACCACTACAATCACCAGGTAGATACACCACTACCATCACCAGGTAACAACACCACTACCATCACCAGCTGTCTACACCACTACCATCACCAGGTGGCTACACTACTACCATCAAGGTGGCTACACCACAGTTATCACCAGTTAGCAACACCACTACCATCACCAGGTGGCTACACCAATACCATCACTAGGTGGCAACACCACACACATCACCAGATAACTACACCAGTACCATCACCAGGTAACTACACCAGTGCTATCACCAGGTGGCTACACCATTACCATCACCAGTTGGCTGTACCACTACCATCACCAGGTGTCTACACCACTACCATCACCAGGTGGCTACACCACTACCATCACCAGGTAGCTACAACACTACTATCACCAGGTGGTTACACCACTACCATCACCAGGTAGCTACACCACTACCATCACCTGGTAACCACACCACTATCATCACCAGGTGGCCACACCACTACCATCACCAGGTAGCTACAGCACTACTATCACCAGGTGGTTACACCACTACCATCACCAGGTAGCTACACCACTACCATCACCAGGTAACCACACCACTATCATCACCAGGTGGCCACACCACTACCATCACCAGGTAGCTACAGCACTACCATCACCATGTGGCAACACCACTAACATCACCAGGTAGCTACACCACTCCCATCACCAGGAGGCTACATCACTACCATCAACAGGTAACTACACCTCTACCATCACCATGTAGCTACACCACTACCATCACCAGGTGGCTACACCACTACCATCACCAGGTGGCTACACCACTACCATCACCAGGTAAGTACACGACTACCATCACCAGGTGGCTACACCACTACCATCACCCGGTAGCTACACCACTACCATCACCAGGTCGCTACACAACTACCATCACCAGGTAGCTACACCACTACTATCACCAGGAGGCTACACCACTACCATCACAAGCTTGATATACCAATACCATCACCAGGTAGGTACAAAACTACCATCACCAGGTTACTATACCACTATTATCACCAGGTAGCTACACCACTACCATCACCAGGTAGCTACACCACTACCATCACCAGGTGGCTAAACCACTACCTTCACCAGGTAGCTACACCACAACCATCACCAGGCAGCTACACTACTACCATCACCAGGCAGCTACACTACTACCATCACCAGATAGCTACACCACTACCATCACCATGTAACTACACCTCTACCATCACCAGGTAGCTACACCACAACCATCACCAGGTAACTACACCAGTACTATCACCAGATGGCTACACCATTACCATCACCAGGTAGCTGCACCACTACCATCACCAGGTAGCTACACCACTACCATCACCAGGTGGCTACACCACTACCATCACCAGGTAACCACACCACTATCATCACCAGGTGGCCACACCACTACCATCACCAGGTAGCTACACCACTACCATCACCAGGTGGCTACATACTAACATCACCAGGTAGCTACACCACTCCCATCACCAGGTAGGTACACCACTACCATCAACATGTAACTACACCTTTACCATCACCATGTAGCTACACCACTACCATCACCAGGTGGCTACACCACTACCATCACCAGGTGGCTACACCACTATCATCACCAGGTAGGTACACCACTACATCACCAAGGTGGCTACACCACTACCATCACCAGGTAGCTTCACCACTACCATCACCAGGTCGCTACACCACTTTCATCACCAGGTAGCTACACCACTACTATCACCAGGTAGCTACACCACTACCATCACAAGGTTGCTACACCTTTACCATCATCAGGTAGCTACAAAACTACCATCACTAGGTAACTACACCACTATTATCACCAGGTAGCTACACCACTACCATCACCAGGTAGCTACACCACTACCATCACCAGGTAGCTTCACCACTACCATCATCAGGTAGCTACACCACTACCATCACCAGGTCGCTACACCACTACCATCATCAGGTAGCTACACCACTACCATCACCAGGTGGCTACACCACTAGCATCACCGGGTAGCTACACCACTACCATCACCAGGTGGCTACACCACTACAATCACCAGGTAGCTACACCACTACCATCACCAGGTGGATACACCACTACAATCACCAGGTAGCTACACCACTACCATCACCAAGTGGCTACACCACTAAAATCACCAGGTAGCTACACCACTACCATCACCAGGTGGCTACACCACTACAATCACCAGGTAGCTACACCACTACCATCACCAGGTGGCTACACCACTACCATCACCAGGCAACCACAACACTATCATCACCAGGTGGCCACACCACTACCATCACCAGGTAGCTACACCACTACCATCACCAGGTGGCTACATACTAACATCACCAGGTAGCTACACCACTCCCATCACCAGGTAGGTACACCACTACCATCAACATGTAACTACACCTTTACCATCACCATGTAGCTACACCACTACCATCACCAGGTGGCTACACCACTACCATCACCAGGTGGCTACACCACTACCATCACCAGGTAGGTACACCACTACATCACCAGGTGGCTACACCACTACCATCACCAGGTAGCTTCACCACTACCATCAATAGGTCGCTACACCACTTTCATCACCAGGTAGCTACACCACTACTATCACCAGGTAGCTACACCACTACCATCACAAGGTTGCTACACCTTTACCATCACCAGGTAGCTACAAAACTACCATCACTAGGTAACTACACAACTATTATCACCAGGTAGCTACACCACTACCATCACCAGGTAGCTACACCACTACCATCACCAGGTAGCTACACCACTACCATCATCAGGTAGCTACACCACTACCATCACCAGGTCGCTACACCACTACCATCATCAGGTAGCTACACCACTACCATCACCAGGTCGCTACACCACTACCATCACCGGGTAGCTACACCACTACCATCACCAGGTGGCTACACCACTACGATCACCAGGTAGCTACACCACTACCATCACCAGGTGGATACACCACTACAATCACCAGGAAGCTACACCACTACCATCACCAAGTGGCTACACCACTACAATCACCAGGTAGCTACACCACTACCATCACCAGGTGGCTACACCACTACAATCACCAGGTAGCTACACCACTACCATCACCAGGAGGCTACACCACTACAATCACCAGGTAGCTACACCACTACCATCACCAGGTGGCTACACCACTACAATCACCAGGTAGCTACACCAGTACCATCACCAGGTTGCTACACCACTACCAGTCACAAGGTAGGTACACCAGTACCGTCACCAGGTAGCTATATCACTACAATCACCAGGAGGCTACACCACTACCATCACCAGGTAGCTACACCGCTACCATCACCAGGTAGCTACACCACTACCATCACCAGGTGGCAACACCACTACCATCTCCAGGTAGCTACACTACTACCACCACCAGGTGAATACAACACTACCATCACCATGTAGCTACATCACTACCATCACCAGGTGGCTACACCACTACAATCACCAGGTAGCTACACCACTACCATCACCAGGTGGCTACACCACTACAATCACCAGGTAGCTACACCACTACCATCACCAGGTGGCTACACCACTTCAATCACCAGGTAGCTACACCACTACCATCATCAGGTGGCTACACCACTACAATCACCAGGTAGCTACACCAGTACCTTCACCAGGTTGCTACACTACTACCATCACCAGGTAGGTACACCAGTACCATCACCAGGTAGCTATATCACTACAATCACCAGGAGGCTACACCACTACCATCACCAGGTAGCTACACCACTACCATCATCATGTAGCTACACCACTACCTTCACCAGGTAACAACACCACTACCATCACTAGGTGGCCACACCACTACCATCATCAGGTAGCTACACCACTACCATCACCAGGTCGCTACATCACTACCATCACCAGGAAGATACACCACTACCATCACCAGGTGGCTACACCACTACCATCATAAGGTGGCTACACCATTACCATCAACAGGTAGCTACAAAACTACCATTACAGGGTAACTACACCACTACCATCACCAGGTGGCTACACCACTACCATCAGTAGCTGTCTACACCACTACCATCACCAGGTGGCTACACTACTACCATCACAAGGTGGCTACACCAATACCATCACCAGGTAGCTACACCACTACCATCACCAGGTAGCTACACCACTACCATCACCAGGTGGCAACACCACTACCATCACCAGGTAGCTACACAACTACCATCACCAGGTAGCAACACCACTACAATCACCAGGTGGCTACACAACTACAATCACCAGGTAGCAACACCACTACAATCACCAGGTAGATACACCACTACCATCACCAGGTAACAACACCACTACCATTACCAGCTGTCTACACCACTACCATCACCAGGTGGCTACACTACAACCATCAAGGTGGCTACACCACAGTTATCACCAGTTAGCTACACCACTACCATCATCAGATAGCTACACCACTACCATCACCAGGTCGCTAGACCACTACCATCATAAGGTGGCTACACCATTACTATCACCAGGTAGCTACAAAACTACCATTACAGGGTAACTACACCACTACCATCACCAGGTGGCTACACCACTACCATCAGTAGCTGTCTACACCACTACCATCACCAGGTGGCTACACTACTACCATCTCAAGGTGGCTACACCAATACCATCACCAGGTAGCTACAAAACAACCATCACCAAGTAACTACACCACTACCTTCACCAGGTAGCTACACCACTACCATCACCAGGGAGCTACACCACTACAATCACCAGGTGGCAACACCACTACCATCACCAGGTAGCTACACAACTACCATCACCAGGTAGCAACACCACTACAATCACCAGGTGGCTACACAACTACAATCACCAGGTAGCAACACCACTACAATCACCAGGTAGATACACCACTACCATCACCAGGTAACAACACCACTACCATCACCAGCTGTCTACACCACTACCATCACCAGGTGGCTACACTACTACCATCAAGGTGGCTACACCACAGTTATCACCAGTTAGCAACACCACTACCATCACCAGGTGGCTACACCAATACCATCACTAGGTGGCAACACCACACACATCACCAGATAACTACACCAGTACCATCACCAGGTAACTACACCAGTACTATCACCAGGTGGCTACACCATTACCATCACCAGTTGGCTGCACCACTACCATCACCAGGTGGCCACACCACTAACATCACCAGGTAGCTACAACACTACCATCACCAGGTGGCTACATCACTACCATCAGCAGGTAACTACACATCTACCATCACCATATAGCTACACCACTACCATCACCAGGTTTCTACACCACTACCATCACCAGGTGGCTACACCACTACCATCACCAGGTAGCTACAACACTACCATCACCAGGTGGTTACACCACTACCATCACCAGGTAGCTACACCACTACCATCACCAGGTAACCACACCACTATCATCACCAGGTGGCCACACCACTACCATCACCAGGTAGCTACAGCACTACCATCACCAGGTGGTTACACCACTACCATCACCAGGTAGCTACACCACTACCATCACCAGGTAACCACACCACTATCATCACCAGGTGGCCACACCACTACCATCACCAGGTAGCTACAGCACAACCATCACCAGGTGGCTACACCACTAACATCACCAGGTAGCTACACCACTCCCATCACCAGGTGGCTACATCACTACCATCAACAGGTAACTACACCTCTACCATCACCATGTAGCTACACCACTACCATCACCAGGTGGCTACACCACTACCATCACCAAGTGGCTACACCACTACCATCACCAGGTAAGTACACCACTACCATCACCAGGTGGCTACACCACTACTATCACCAGGTCGCTACACCACTACCATCAACGGGTAGCTACACCACTACCATCACCAGGTAGCTACACCACTACAATCACCAGGTGGATACACCACTACAATCACCAGGTAGCTACACCACTACCATCACCAGGTGGCTACACCACTACAATCACCAGGTAGCTACACCACTACCATCACCAGGTGGCAACACCACTACAATCACCAGGTAGCTACACCACTTCCATCACCAGGTGGCTACACCACTACAATCACCAGGTAGCTACACCACTACCATCACCAGGTGTCTACCACACTACAATCACCAGGTAGCTACACCAGTACCATCACCAGGTTGCTACACCACTACCATCACCAGGTAGGTACACCAGTACCATCACCAAGTAGCTATATCACTACAATCACCAGGTGGCTACACCACTACCATCACCAGGTAGCTACACCGCTACCATCACCAGGTAGCAACACCACTACCATCACCATGTGGCAACACCACTACCATCTCCAGGTAGCTACACTACTACCACCACCAGGTGGATACAACACTACCATCACCAGGTAGCTACACCACTACCATCATCATGTAGCTACACCACTACCTTCACCAGGTAACAACACCACTACCATCACTAGGTGGCAACACCACTACCATCATCAGGTAGCTACACCACTACCATCACCAGGTCGGTACATCACTACCATCACCAGGAAGCTACACCACTACATCACCAGGTGGCTACACCAATACCATCACCAGGTAGCTACACCACTACCATCACCAGGTCGCTACACCACTTTCATCAGCAGGTAGCTACACCACTACTATCACCAGGTAGCTACACCACTACCATTACAAGGTTGCTACACCTTTACCATCACCAGGTAGCTACAAAACTACCATCACTAGGTACCTACACCACTATTATCACCAGGTAGCTACACCACTACCATCACCAGGTAGCTACACCACTACCATCACCAGGTAGCTACACCACTACCATCATCAGGTAGCTACACCGCTACCATCACCAGGTCGCTACACCACTACCATCATCAGGTAGCTACACCACTACCATCACCAGGTCGCTACACCACTACCATCACCAGGTAGCTACACCACAACCATCACTAGGTAGCTACACCACTACCATCAGCCGGTGGCTACACCACTACCATCACCAGGTAGATACACCACTACCATCACCAGGTGGCTACACCACTACCATCACCAGGTAGCTACACCACTACCATCACCAGGTGGCCACATCACTACTATCACTAGGTGGCTACACCACTACCATCACCAGGTAACCACACCACTATCATCACCAGGTGGCCACACCACTACCATCGCCAGGTAGCTACACCACTACCATCACCAGGTGGCTACACCACTAACATCACCAGGTAGCTACACCACTCCCATCACCAGGTAGGTACACCACTACCATCAACATGTAACTACACCTTTACCATCACCATGTAGCTACACCACTGCCATCACCAGGTGGCTACACCACTACCATCACCAGGTAGGTACACCACTACATCACCAGGTGGCTACACCACTACCATCACCAGGTAGCTACACCACTACCATCACCAGGTCGCTACACCACTTTCATCACAAGGTAGCTACACCACTACTATCACCAGGTAGCTACACCACTACCATCGCAAGGTTGCTACACCTTTACCAACACCAGGTAGCTACAAAACTACCATCAGTAGGTAACTACACCACTATTATCACCAGGTAGCTACACCACTACTATCACCAGGTAGCTACACCACTACCGTCACCAGGTAGCTACACCACTACCATCATCAGGTAGCTACACCACTACCATCACCAGGTCGCTACACCACTACCATCACCGGGTAGCTACACCACTACCATCACCAGGTGGCTACACCACTACAATCACCAGGTAGCTACACCACTACCATCACCAGGAGGCTACACCACTACAATCACCAGGTAGCTACACCACTACCATTACCAGGTGGCTACACCACTACAATCACCAGGTAGCTACACCACTACCATCACCAGGAGGCTACACCACTACAATCACCATGTAGGTGCACCAGTACCATCACCAGGTAGCTATATCACTACAATCACCAGGTGGCTACACCACTACCATCACCAGGTAGCTACACCGCTACCATCACCAGGTAGCTACACCACTACCATCACCAGGTGGCAACACCACTACCATCTCCAGGTACCTACACTACTACCACCACCAGGTGGATACAACACTACCATCACCAAGTAGCTACACCACTACCATCATCATGTAGCTACACCACTACCTTCACCAGGTAACAACACCACTACCATCACTAGGTGGCCACACCACTACCATCATCAGATAGCTACACCACTACCATCACCAGGTCGCTACATCACTACCATCACCAGGAAGCTACACCACTACCATCACCAGGTGGCTAGACCACTACCATCATAAGGTGGCTACACCATTACCATCACCAGGTAGCTACAAAACTACCATTACAGGGTAACTTCACCACTACCATCACCAGGTGGCTACACCACTACCATCAGTAGCTGTCTACACCACTACCATCACCAGGTGGCTACACTACTACCATCACAAGGTGGCTACACCAATACCATCACCAGGTAGCTACAAAACAACCATCACCAAGTAACTACACCACTACCTTCACCAGGTAGCTACACCACTACCATCACCAGGTAGCTACACTACTACCATCACCAGGTGGCAACACCACTACCATCACCAGATAGCTACACAACTACCATTACCAGGTAGCAACACCACTACAATCACCAGGTGGCTACACAACTACAATCACCAGGTAGCAACACCACTACAATCACCAGGTAGATACACCACTACCATCACCAGGTAACAACACCACTACCATCACCAGCTGTCTACACCACTACCATCACCAGGTGGCTACACTACTACCATCAAGGTGGCTACACCACAGTTATCACCAGTTAGCAACACCACTACCATCACCAGGTGGCTACACCAATACCATCACTAGGTGGCAACACCACACACATCACCAGATAACTACACCAGTACCATCACCAGGTAACTACACCAGTGCTATCACCAGGTGGCTACACCATTACCATCACCAGTTGGCTGCACCACTACCATCACCAGGTGGCCACACTACTAACATCACCAGGTAGCTACAACACTACCATCACCAGGTGGCTACATCACTACCATCAGCAGGTAACTACACATCTACCATCACCATGTAGCTACACCACTACCATCACCAGGTGTCTACACCACTACCATCACCAGGTGGCTACACCACTACCATCACCAGGTAGCTACAACACTACTATCACCAGGTGGTTACACCACTACCATCACCAGGTAGCTACACCACTACCATCACCTGGTAACCACACCACTATCATCACCAGGTGGCCACACCACTACCATCACCAGGTAGCTACAGCACTACCATCACCAGGTGGTTACACCACTACCATCACCAGGTAGCTACACCACTACCATCACCAGTTAACCACACCACTATCATCACCAGGTGGCCACACCACTACCATCACCAGGTAGCTACAGCACTACCATCACCATGTGGCTACACCACTAACATCACCAGGTAGCTACACAACTCCCATCACCAGGAGGCTACATCACTACCATCAACAGGTAACTACACCTCTACCATCACCATGTAGCTACACCACTACCATCACCAGGTGGCTACACCACTACCATCACCAGGTGGCTACACCACTACCATCACCAGGTAAGTACACGACTACCATCACCAGGTGGCTACACCACTACCATCACCCGGTAGCTACACCACTACCATCACCAGGTCGCTACACAACTACCATCACCAGGTAGCTACACCACTACTATCACCAGGAGGCTACACCACTACCATCACAAGCTTGATATACCATTACCATCACCAGGTAGGTACAAAACTACCATCACCAGGTTACTATACCACTATTATCACCAGGTAGCTACACCACTACCATCACCAGGTAGCTACACCACTACCATCACCAGGTAGCTACACCACTACCATCCCCAGGTAGATACACCACTACCATCACCAGGTGGCTAAACCACTACCTTCACCAGGTAGCTACACCACAACCATCACCAGGTAGCTACACCACTACCATCACCAGGCAGCTACACTACTACCATCACCAGATAGCTACACCACTACCATCACCATGTAACTACACCTCTACCATCACCAGGTAGCTACACCACAACCATCACCAGGTAACTACACCAGTACTATCACCAGGTGGCTACACCACTACCATCACCATGTGGCAACACCACTACCATCTCCAGGTAGCTACACTACTACCACCACCAGGTGGATACAACACTACCATCACCAGGTAGCTACACCACTACCATCATCATGTAGCTACACCACTACCTTCACCAGGTAACAACACCACTACCATCACTAGGTGGCAACACCACTACCATCATCAGGTAGCTACACCACTACCATCACCAGGTCGGTACATCACTACCATCACCAGGAAGCTACACCACTACATCACCAGGTGGCTACACCAATACCATCACCAGGTAGCTACACCACTACCATCACCAGGTCGCTACACCACTTTCATCAGCAGGTAGCTACACCACTACTATCACCAGGTAGCTACACCACTACCATTACAAGGTTGCTACACCTTTACCATCACCAGGTAGCTACAAAACTACCATCACTAGGTACCTACACCACTATTATCACCAGGTAGCTACACCACTACCATCACCAGGTAGCTACACCACTACCATCACCAGGTAGCTACACCACTACCATCATCAGGTAGCTACACCGCTACCATCACCAGGTCGCTACACCACTACCATCATCAGGTAGCTACACCACTACCATCACCAGGTCGCTACACCACTACCATCACCAGGTAGCTACACCACAACCATCACTAGGTAGCTACACCACTACCATCAGCCGGTGGCTACACCACTACCATCACCAGGTAGATACACCACTACCATCACCAGGTGGCTACACCACTACCATCACCAGGTAGCTACACCACTACCATCACCAGGTGGCCACATCACTACTATCACTAGGTGGCTACACCACTACCATCACCAGGTAACCACACCACTATCATCACCAGGTGGCCACACCACTACCATCGCCAGGTAGCTACACCACTACCATCACCAGGTGGCTACACCACTAACATCACCAGGTAGCTACACCACTCCCATCACCAGGTAGGTACACCACTACCATCAACATGTAACTACACCTTTACCATCACCATGTAGCTACACCACTGCCATCACCAGGTGGCTACACCACTACCATCACCAGGTAGGTACACCACTACATCACCAGGTGGCTACACCACTACCATCACCAGGTAGCTACACCAGTACCATCACCAGGTCGCTACACCACTTTCATCACAAGGTAGCTACACCACTACTATCACCAGGTAGCTACACCACTACCAACGCAAGGTTGCTACACCTTTACCAACACCAGGTAGCTACAAAACTACCATCAGTAGGTAACTACACTACTATTATCACCAGGTAGCTACAAAACTACCATCAGTAGGTAACTACACTACTATTATCACCAGGTAGCTACACCACTACTATCACCAGGTAGCTACACCACTACCGTCACCAGGTAGCTACACCACTACCATCATCAGGTAGCTACACCACTACCATCACCAGGTCGCTACACCACTACCATAACCGGGTAGCTACACCACTACCATCACCAGGTGGCTACACCACTACAATCACCAGGTAGCTACACCACTACCATCACCAGGAGGCTACACCACTACAATCACCAGGTAGCTACACCACTACCATTACCAGGTGGCTACACCACTACAATCACCAGGTAGCTACACCACTACCATCACCAGGAGGCTACACCACTACAATCACCAGGTAGCTACACCACTACCATCACCAGGTGGCTACACCACTACAATCACCAGGTAGCTACACCAGTACCATCACCAGGTAGCTACAGCACTACCATCACCATGTGGCTACACCACTACCATCACCAGGTAGCTACACAACTCCCATCACCAGGAGGCTACATCACTACCATCAACAGGTAACTACACCTCTACCATCACCATGTAGCTACACCACTACCATCACCAGGTGGCTACACCACTACCATCACCAGGTGGCTACACCACTACCATCACCAGGTAAGTACACGACTACCATCACCAGGTGGCTACACCACTACCATCACCCGGTAGCTACACCACTACCATCACCAGGTCGCTACACAACTACCATCACCAGGTAGCTACACCACTACTATCACCAGGAGGCTACACCACTACCATCACAAGCTTGATATACCATTACCATCACCAGGTAGGTACAAAACTACCATCACCAGGTTACTATACCACTATTATCACCAGGTAGCTACACCACTACCATCACCAGGTAGCTACACCACTACCATCACCAGGTAGCTACACCACTACCATCCCCAGGTAGATACACCACTACCATCACCAGGTGGCTAAACCACTACCTTCACCAGGTAGCTACACCACAACCATCACCAGGTAGCTACACCACTACCATCACCAGGCAGCTACACTACTACCATCACCAGATAGCTACACCACTACCATCACCATGTAACTACACCTCTACCATCACCAGGTAGCTACACCACAACCATCACCAGGTAACTACACCAGTACTATCACCAGGTGGCTACACCACTACCATCACCATGTGGCAACACCACTACCATCTCCAGGTAGCTACACTACTACCACCACCAGTGGATACAACACTACCATCACCAGGTAGCTACACCACTACCATCATCATGTAGCTACACCACTACCTTCACCAG
Organism: Procambarus clarkii; assembly: GCF_040958095.1. Lineage (NCBI taxonomy): Eukaryota > Metazoa > Arthropoda > Malacostraca > Decapoda > Cambaridae > Procambarus > Procambarus clarkii. The sequence continues at coordinate 1,120,580 of NW_027189172.1, forward strand.
GTAACAACACCACTACCATCACTAGGTGGCAACACCACTACCATCATCAGGTAGCTACACCACTACCATCACCAGGTCGGTACATCACTACCATCACCAGGAAGCTACACCACTACATCACCAGGTGGCTACACCAATACCATCACCAGGTAGCTACACCACTACCATCACCAGGTCGCTACACCACTTTCATCAGCAGGTAGCTACACCACTACTATCACCAGGTAGCTACACCACTACCATTACAAGGTTGCTACACCTTTACCATCACCAGGTAGCTACAAAACTACCATCACTAGGTACCTACACCACTATTTTCACCAGGTAGCTACACCACTACCATCACCAGGTAGCTACACCACTACCATCACCAGGTAGCTACACCACTACCATCATCAGGTAGCTACACCGCTACCATCACCAGGTCGCTACACCACTACCATCATCAGGTAGCTACACCACTACCATCACCAGGTCGCTACACCACTACCATCACCAGGTAGCTACACCACAACCATCACTAGGTAGCTACACCACTACCATCAGCCGGTGCTACACCACTACCATCACCAGGTAGATACACCACTACCATCACCAGGTGGCTACACCACTACCATCACCAGGTAGCTACACCACTACCATCACCAGGTGGCCACATCACTACTATCACTAGGTGGCTACACCACTACCATCACCAGGTAACCACACCACTATCATCACCAGGTGGCCACACCACTACCATCGCCAGGTAGCTACACCACTACCATCACCAGGTGGCTACACCACTAACATCACCAGGTAGCTACACCACTCCCATCACCAGGTAGGTACACCACTACCATCAACATGTAACTACACCTTTACCATCACCATGTAGCTACACCACTGCCATCACCAGGTGGCTACACCACTACCATCACCAGGTAGGTACACCACTACATCACCAGGTGGCTACACCACTACCATCACCAGGTAGCTACACCAGTACCATCACCAGGTCGCTACACCACTTTCATCACAAGGTAGCTACACCACTACTATCACCAGGTAGCTACACCACTACCAACGCAAGGTTGCTACACCTTTACCAACACCAGGTAGCTACAAAACTACCATCAGTAGGTAACTACACTACTATTATCACCAGGTAGCTACAAACCTACCATCAGTAGGTAACTACACTACTATTATCACCAGGTAGCTACACCACTACTATCACCAGGTAGCTACACCACTACCGTCACCAGGTAGCTACACCACTACCATCATCAGGTAGCTACACCACTACCATCACCAGGTCGCTACACCACTACCATAACCGGGTAGCTACACCACTACCATCACCAGGTGGCTACACCACTACAATCACCAGGTAGCTACACCACTACCATCACCAGGAGGCTACACCACTACAATCACCAGGTAGCTACACCACTACCATTACCAGGTGGCTACACCACTACAATCACCAGGTAGCTACACCACTACCATCACCAGGAGGCTACACCACTACAATCACCAGGTAGCTACACCACTACCATCACCAGGTGGCTACACCACTACAATCACCAGGTAGCTACACCAGTACCATCACCAGGTTGCTACACCACTACCATCACCATGTAGGTGCACCAGTACCATCACCAGGTAGCTATATCACTACAATCACCAGGTGGCTACACCACTACCATCACCAGGTAGCTACACCGCTACCATCACCAGGTAGCTACACCACTACCATCACCAGGTGGCAACACCACTACCATCTCCAGGTACCTACACTACTACCACCACCAGGTGGATACAACACTACCATCACCAAGTAGCTACACCACTACCATCATCATGTAGCTACACCACTACCTTCACCAGGTAACAACACCACTACCATCACTAGGTGGCCACACCACTACCATCATCAGATAGCTACACCACTACCATCACCAGGTCGCTACATCACTACCATCACCAGGAAGCTACACCACTACCATCACCAGGTGGCTAGACCACTACCATCATAAGGTGGCTACACCATTACCATCACCAGGTAGCTACAAAACTACCATTACAGGGTAACTTCACCACTACCATCACCAGGTGGCTACACCACTACCATCAGTAGCTGTCTACACCACTACCATCACCAGGTGGCTACACTACTACCATCACAAGGTGGCTACACCAATACCATCACCAGGTAGCTACAAAACAACCATCACCAAGTAACTACACCACTACCTTCACCAGGTAGCTACACCACTACCATCACCAGGTAGCTACACTACTACCATCACCAGGTGGCAACACCACTACCATCACCAGGTAGCTACACAACTACCATTACCAGGTAGCAACACCACTACAATCACCAGGTGGCTACACAACTACAATCACCAGGTAGCAACACCACTACAATCACCAGGTAGATACACCACTACCATCACCAGGTAACAACACCACTACCATCACCAGCTGTCTACACCACTACCATCACCAGGTGGCTACACTACTACCATCAAGGTGGCTACACCACAGTTATCACCAGTTAGCAACACCACTACCATCACCAGGTGGCTACACCAATACCATCACTAGGTGGCAACACCACACACATCACCAGATAACTACACCAGTACCATCACCAGGTAACTACACCAGTGCTATCACCAGGTGGCTACACCATTACCATCACCAGTTGGCTGCACCACTACCATCACCAGGTGGCCACACCACTAACATCACCAGGTAGCTACAACACTACCATCACCAGGTGGCTACATCACTACCATCAGCAGGTAACTACACATCTACCATCACCATGTAGCTACACCACTACCATCACCAGGTGTCTACACCACTACCATCACCAGGTGGCTACACCACTACCATCACCAGGTAGCTACAACACTACTATCACCAGGTGGTTACACCACTACCATCACCAGGTAGCTACACCACTACCATCACCTGGTAACCACACCACTATCATCACCAGGTGGCCACACCACTACCATCACCAGGTAGCTACAGCACTACTATCACCAGGTGGTTACACCACTACCATCACCAGGTAGCTACACCACTACCATCACCAGGTAACCACACCACTATCATCACCAGGTGGCCACACCACTACCATCACCAGGTAGCTACAGCACTACCATCACCATGTGGCAACACCACTAACATCACCAGGTAGCTACACCACTCCCATCACCAGGAGGCTACATCACTACCATCAACAGGTAACTACACCTCTACCATCACCATGTAGCTACACCACTACCATCACCAGGTGGCTACACCACTACCATCACCAGGTGGCTACACCACTACCATCACCAGGTAAGTACACGACTACCATCACCAGGTGGCTACACCACTACCATCACCCGGTAGCTACACCACTACCATCACCAGGTCGCTACACAACTACCATCACCAGGTAGCTACACCACTACTATCACCAGGAGGCTACACCACTACCATCACAAGCTTGATATACCAATACCATCACCAGGTAGGTACAAAACTACCATCACCAGGTTACTATACCACTATTATCACCAGGTAGCTACACCACTACCATCACCAGGTAGCTACACCACTACCATCACCAGGTAGCTACACCACTACCATCCCCAGGTAGATACACCACTACCATCACCAGGTGGCTAAACCACTACCTTCACCAGGTAGCTACACCACAACCATCACCAGGTAGCTACACCACTACCATCACCAGGCAGCTACACTACTACCATCACCAGATAGCTACACCACTACCATCACCATGTAACTACACCTCTACCATCACCAGGTAGCTACACCACAACCATCACCAGGTAACTACACCAGTACTATCACCAGGTGGCTACACCATTTCCATCACCAGGTGGCTGCACTACTACCATCACCAGGTAGCTACACCACTACCATCACCAGGTGGATACACCACTACCATCACCAGGTAACCACACCACTATCATCACCAGGTGGCCACACCACTACCATCACCAGGTAGCTACACCACTACCATCACCAGGTGGCTACACCACTAACATCACCAGGTAGCTACACCACTCCCATCACCAGGTAGGCACAACACTACCATCAACATGTAACTACACCTTTACCATCACCATGTAGCTACACCACTACCATCAGCAGGTGGCTACACCACTACCATCACCAGGTGGCTACATCACTACCATCAGCAGGTAACTACACATCTACCATCACCATATAGCTACACCACTACCATCACCAGGTTTCTACACCACTACCATCACCAGGTGGCTACACCACTACCATCACCAGGTAGCTACAACACTACCATCACCAGGTGGTTACACCACTACCATCACCAGGTAGCTACACCACTACCATCACCAGGTAACCACACCACTATCATCACCAGGTGGCCACACCACTACCATCACCAGGTAGCTACAGCACTACCATCACCAGGTGGTTACACCACTACCATCACCAGGTAGCTACACCACTACCATCACCAGGTAACCACACCACTATCATCACCAGGTGGCCACACCACTACCATCACCAGGTAGCTACAGCACAACCATCACCAGGTGGCTACACCACTAACATCACCAGGTAGCTACACCACTCCCATCACCAGGTGGCTACATCACTACCATCAACAGGTAACTACACCTCTACCATCACCATGTAGCTACACCACTACCATCACCAGGTGGCTACACCACTACCATCACCAAGTGGCTACACCACTACCATCACCAGGTAAGTACACCACTACCATCACCAGGTGGCTACACCACTACTATCACCAGGTCGCTACACCACTACCATCAACGGGTAGCTACACCACTACCATCACCAGGTAGCTACACCACTACAATCACCAGGTGGATACACCACTACAATCACCAGGTAGCTACACCACTACCATCACCAGGTGGCTACACCACTACAATCACCAGGTAGCTACACCACTACCATCACCAGGTGGCAACACCACTACAATCACCAGGTAGCTACACCACTTCCATCACCAGGTGGCTACACCACTACAATCACCAGGTAGCTACACCACTACCATCACCAGGTGTCTACCACACTACAATCACCAGGTAGCTACACCAGTACCATCACCAGGTTGCTACACCACTACCATCACCAGGTAGGTACACCAGTACCATCACCAAGTAGCTATATCACTACAATCACCAGGTGGCTACACCACTACCATCACCAGGTAGCTACACCGCTACCATCACCAGGTAGCAACACCACTACCATCACCATGTGGCAACACCACTACCATCTCCAGGTAGCTACACTACTACCACCACCAGGTGGATACAACACTACCATCACCAGGTAGCTACACCACTACCATCATCATGTAGCTACACCACTACCTTCACCAGGTAACAACACCACTACCATCACTAGGTGGCAACACCACTACCATCATCAGGTAGCTACACCACTACCATCACCAGGTCGGTACATCACTACCATCACCAGGAAGCTACACCACTACATCACCAGGTGGCTACACCAATACCATCACCAGGTAGCTACACCACTACCATCACCAGGTCGCTACACCACTTTCATCAGCAGGTAGCTACACCACTACTATCACCAGGTAGCTACACCACTACCATTACAAGGTTGCTACACCTTTACCATCACCAGGTAGCTACAAAACTACCATCACTAGGTACCTACACCACTATTATCACCAGGTAGCTACACCACTACCATCACCAGGTAGCTACACCACTACCATCACCAGGTAGCTACACCACTACCATCATCAGGTAGCTACACCGCTACCATCACCAGGTCGCTACACCACTACCATCATCAGGTAGCTACACCACTACCATCACCAGGTCGCTACACCACTACCATCACCAGGTAGCTACACCACAACCATCACTAGGTAGCTACACCACTACCATCAGCCGGTGGCTACACCACTACCATCACCAGGTAGATACACCACTACCATCACCAGGTGGCTACACCACTACCATCACCAGGTAGCTACACCACTACCATCACCAGGTGGCCACATCACTACTATCACTAGGTGGCTACACCACTACCATCACCAGGTAACCACACCACTATCATCACCAGGTGGCCACACCACTACCATCGCCAGGTAGCTACACCACTACCATCACCAGGTGGCTACACCACTAACATCACCAGGTAGCTACACCACTCCCATCACCAGGTAGGTACACCACTACCATCAACATGTAACTACACCTTTACCATCACCATGTAGCTACACCACTGCCATCACCAGGTGGCTACACCACTACCATCACCAGGTAGGTACACCACTACATCACCAGGTGGCTACACCACTACCATCACCAGGTAGCTACACCACTACCATCACCAGGTCGCTACACCACTTTCATCACAAGGTAGCTACACCACTACTATCACCAGGTAGCTACACCACTACCATCGCAAGGTTGCTACACCTTTACCAACACCAGGTAGCTACAAAACTACCATCAGTAGGTAACTACACCACTATTATCACCAGGTAGCTACACCACTACTATCACCAGGTAGCTACACCACTACCGTCACCAGGTAGCTACACCACTACCATCATCAGGTAGCTACACCACTACCATCACCAGGTCGCTACACCACTACCATCACCGGGTAGCTACACCACTACCATCACCAGGTGGCTACACCACTACAATCACCAGGTAGCTACACCACTACCATCACCAGGAGGCTACACCACTACAATCACCAGGTAGCTACACCACTACCATTACCAGGTGGCTACACCACTACAATCACCAGGTAGCTACACCACTACCATCACCAGGAGGCTACACCACTACAATCACCATGTAGGTGCACCAGTACCATCACCAGGTAGCTATATCACTACAATCACCAGGTGGCTACACCACTACCATCACCAGGTAGCTACACCGCTACCATCACCAGGTAGCTACACCACTACCATCACCAGGTGGCAACACCACTACCATCTCCAGGTACCTACACTACTACCACCACCAGGTGGATACAACACTACCATCACCAAGTAGCTACACCACTACCATCATCATGTAGCTACACCACTACCTTCACCAGGTAACAACACCACTACCATCACTAGGTGGCCACACCACTACCATCATCAGATAGCTACACCACTACCATCACCAGGTCGCTACATCACTACCATCACCAGGAAGCTACACCACTACCATCACCAGGTGGCTAGACCACTACCATCATAAGGTGGCTACACCATTACCATCACCAGGTAGCTACAAAACTACCATTACAGGGTAACTTCACCACTACCATCACCAGGTGGCTACACCACTACCATCAGTAGCTGTCTACACCACTACCATCACCAGGTGGCTACACTACTACCATCACAAGGTGGCTACACCAATACCATCACCAGGTAGCTACAAAACAACCATCACCAAGTAACTACACCACTACCTTCACCAGGTAGCTACACCACTACCATCACCAGGTAGCTACACTACTACCATCACCAGGTGGCAACACCACTACCATCACCAGATAGCTACACAACTACCATTACCAGGTAGCAACACCACTACAATCACCAGGTGGCTACACAACTACAATCACCAGGTAGCAACACCACTACAATCACCAGGTAGATACACCACTACCATCACCAGGTAACAACACCACTACCATCACCAGCTGTCTACACCACTACCATCACCAGGTGGCTACACTACTACCATCAAGGTGGCTACACCACAGTTATCACCAGTTAGCAACACCACTACCATCACCAGGTGGCTACACCAATACCATCACTAGGTGGCAACACCACACACATCACCAGATAACTACACCAGTACCATCACCAGGTAACTACACCAGTGCTATCACCAGGTGGCTACACCATTACCATCACCAGTTGGCTGCACCACTACCATCACCAGGTGGCCACACTACTAACATCACCAGGTAGCTACAACACTACCATCACCAGGTGGCTACATCACTACCATCAGCAGGTAACTACACATCTACCATCACCATGTAGCTACACCACTACCATCACCAGGTGTCTACACCACTACCATCACCAGGTGGCTACACCACTACCATCACCAGGTAGCTACAACACTACTATCACCAGGTGGTTACACCACTACCATCACCAGGTAGCTACACCACTACCATCACCTGGTAACCACACCACTATCATCACCAGGTGGCCACACCACTACCATCACCAGGTAGCTACAGCACTACCATCACCAGGTGGTTACACCACTACCATCACCAGGTAGCTACACCACTACCATCACCAGTTAACCACACCACTATCATCACCAGGTGGCCACACCACTACCATCACCAGGTAGCTACAGCACTACCATCACCATGTGGCTACACCACTAACATCACCAGGTAGCTACACAACTCCCATCACCAGGAGGCTACATCACTACCATCAACAGGTAACTACACCTCTACCATCACCATGTAGCTACACCACTACCATCACCAGGTGGCTACACCACTACCATCACCAGGTGGCTACACCACTACCATCACCAGGTAAGTACACGACTACCATCACCAGGTGGCTACACCACTACCATCACCCGGTAGCTACACCACTACCATCACCAGGTCGCTACACAACTACCATCACCAGGTAGCTACACCACTACTATCACCAGGAGGCTACACCACTACCATCACAAGCTTGATATACCATTACCATCACCAGGTAGGTACAAAACTACCATCACCAGGTTACTATACCACTATTATCACCAGGTAGCTACACCACTACCATCACCAGGTAGCTACACCACTACCATCACCAGGTAGCTACACCACTACCATCCCCAGGTAGATACACCACTACCATCACCAGGTGGCTAAACCACTACCTTCACCAGGTAGCTACACCACAACCATCACCAGGTAGCTACACCACTACCATCACCAGGCAGCTACACTACTACCATCACCAGATAGCTACACCACTACCATCACCATGTAACTACACCTCTACCATCACCAGGTAGCTACACCACAACCATCACCAGGTAACTACACCAGTACTATCACCAGGTGGCTACACCACTACCATCACCATGTGGCAACACCACTACCATCTCCAGGTAGCTACACTACTACCACCACCAGGTGGATACAACACTACCATCACCAGGTAGCTACACCACTACCATCATCATGTAGCTACACCACTACCTTCACCAGGTAACAACACCACTACCATCACTAGGTGGCAACACCACTACCATCATCAGGTAGCTACACCACTACCATCACCAGGTCGGTACATCACTACCATCACCAGGAAGCTACACCACTACATCACCAGGTGGCTACACCAATACCATCACCAGGTAGCTACACCACTACCATCACCAGGTCGCTACACCACTTTCATCAGCAGGTAGCTACACCACTACTATCACCAGGTAGCTACACCACTACCATTACAAGGTTGCTACACCTTTACCATCACCAGGTAGCTACAAAACTACCATCACTAGGTACCTACACCACTATTATCACCAGGTAGCTACACCACTACCATCACCAGGTAGCTACACCACTACCATCACCAGGTAGCTACACCACTACCATCATCAGGTAGCTACACCGCTACCATCACCAGGTCGCTACACCACTACCATCATCAGGTAGCTACACCACTACCATCACCAGGTCGCTACACCACTACCATCACCAGGTAGCTACACCACAACCATCACTAGGTAGCTACACCACTACCATCAGCCGGTGGCTACACCACTACCATCACCAGGTAGATACACCACTACCATCACCAGGTGGCTACACCACTACCATCACCAGGTAGCTACACCACTACCATCACCAGGTGGCCACATCACTACTATCACTAGGTGGCTACACCACTACCATCACCAGGTAACCACACCACTATCATCACCAGGTGGCCACACCACTACCATCGCCAGGTAGCTACACCACTACCATCACCAGGTGGCTACACCACTAACATCACCAGGTAGCTACACCACTCCCATCACCAGGTAGGTACACCACTACCATCAACATGTAACTACACCTTTACCATCACCATGTAGCTACACCACTGCCATCACCAGGTGGCTACACCACTACCATCACCAGGTAGGTACACCACTACATCACCAGGTGGCTACACCACTACCATCACCAGGTAGCTACACCAGTACCATCACCAGGTCGCTACACCACTTTCATCACAAGGTAGCTACACCACTACTATCACCAGGTAGCTACACCACTACCAACGCAAGGTTGCTACACCTTTACCAACACCAGGTAGCTACAAAACTACCATCAGTAGGTAACTACACTACTATTATCACCAGGTAGCTACAAAACTACCATCAGTAGGTAACTACACTACTATTATCACCAGGTAGCTACACCACTACTATCACCAGGTAGCTACACCACTACCGTCACCAGGTAGCTACACCACTACCATCATCAGGTAGCTACACCACTACCATCACCAGGTCGCTACACCACTACCATAACCGGGTAGCTACACCACTACCATCACCAGGTGGCTACACCACTACAATCACCAGGTAGCTACACCACTACCATCACCAGGAGGCTACACCACTACAATCACCAGGTAGCTACACCACTACCATTACCAGGTGGCTACACCACTACAATCACCAGGTAGCTACACCACTACCATCACCAGGAGGCTACACCACTACAATCACCAGGTAGCTACACCACTACCATCACCAGGTGGCTACACCACTACAATCACCAGGTAGCTACACCAGTACCATCACCAGGTTGCTACACCACTACCATCACCATGTAGGTGCACCAGTACCATCACCAGGTAGCTATATCACTACAATCACCAGGTGGCTACACCACTACCATCACCAGGTAGCTACACCGCTACCATCACCAGGTAGCTACACCACTACCATCACCAGGTGGCAACACCACTACCATCTCCAGGTACCTACACTACTACCACCACCAGGTGGATACAACACTACCATCACCAAGTAGCTACACCACTACCATCATCATGTAGCTACACCACTACCTTCACCAGGTAACAACACCACTACCATCACTAGGTGGCCACACCACTACCATCATCAGATAGCTACACCACTACCATCACCAGGTCGCTACATCACTACCATCACCAGGAAGCTACACCACTACCATCACCAGGTGGCTAGACCACTACCATCATAAGGTGGCTACACCATTACCATCACCAGGTAGCTACAAAACTACCATTACAGGGTAACTTCACCACTACCATCACCAGGTGGCTACACCACTACCATCAGTAGCTGTCTACACCACTACCATCACCAGGTGGCTACACTACTACCATCACAAGGTGGCTACACCAATACCATCACCAGGTAGCTACAAAACAACCATCACCAAGTAACTACACCACTACCTTCACCAGGTAGCTACACCACTACCATCACCAGGTAGCTACACTACTACCATCACCAGGTGGCAACACCACTACCATCACCAGGTAGCTACACAACTACCATTACCAGGTAGCAACACCACTACAATCACCAGGTGGCTACACAACTACAATCACCAGGTAGCAACACCACTACAATCACCAGGTAGATACACCACTACCATCACCAGGTAACAACACCACTACCATCACCAGCTGTCTACACCACTACCATCACCAGGTGGCTACACTACTACCATCAAGGTGGCTACACCACAGTTATCACCAGTTAGCAACACCACTACCATCACCAGGTGGCTACACCAATACCATCACTAGGTGGCAACACCACACACATCACCAGATAACTACACCAGTACCATCACCAGGTAACTACACCAGTGCTATCACCAGGTGGCTACACCATTACCATCACCAGTTGGCTGCACCACTACCATCACCAGGTGGCCACACCACTAACATCACCAGGTAGCTACAACACTACCATCACCAGGTGGCTACATCACTACCATCAGCAGGTAACTACACATCTACCATCACCATGTAGCTACACCACTACCATCACCAGGTGTCTACACCACTACCATCACCAGGTGGCTACACCACTACCATCACCAGGTAGCTACAACACTACTATCACCAGGTGGTTACACCACTACCATCACCAGGTAGCTACACCACTACCATCACCTGGTAACCACACCACTATCATCACCAGGTGGCCACACCACTACCATCACCAGGTAGCTACAGCACTACTATCACCAGGTGGTTACACCACTACCATCACCAGGTAGCTACACCACTACCATCACCAGGTAACCACACCACTATCATCACCAGGTGGCCACACCACTACCATCACCAGGTAGCTACAGCACTACCATCACCATGTGGCAACACCACTAACATCACCAGGTAGCTACACCACTCCCATCACCAGGAGGCTACATCACTACCATCAACAGGTAACTACACCTCTACCATCACCATGTAGCTACACCACTACCATCACCAGGTGGCTACACCACTACCATCACCAGGTGGCTACACCACTACCATCACCAGGTAAGTACACGACTACCATCACCAGGTGGCTACACCACTACCATCACCCGGTAGCTACACCACTACCATCACCAGGTCGCTACACAACTACCATCACCAGGTAGCTACACCACTACTATCACCAGGAGGCTACACCACTACCATCACAAGCTTGATATACCAATACCATCACCAGGTAGGTACAAAACTACCATCACCAGGTTACTATACCACTATTATCACCAGGTAGCTACACCACTACCATCACCAGGTAGCTACACCACTACCATCACCAGGTAGCTACACCACTACCATCCCCAGGTAGATACACCACTACCATCACCAGGTGGCTAAACCACTACCTTCACCAGGTAGCTACACCACAACCATCACCAGGTAGCTACACCACTACCATCACCAGGCAGCTACACTACTACCATCACCAGATAGCTACACCACTACCATCACCATGTAACTACACCTCTACCATCACCAGGTAGCTACACCACAACCATCACCAGGTAACTACACCAGTACTATCACCAGGTGGCTACACCATTTCCATCACCAGGTGGCTGCACTACTACCATCACCAGGTAGCTACACCACTACCATCACCAGGTGGATACACCACTACCATCACCAGGTAACCACACCACTATCATCACCAGGTGGCCACACCACTACCATCACCAGGTAGCTACACCACTACCATCACCAGGTGGCTACACCACTAACATCACCAGGTAGCTACACCACTCCCATCACCAGGTAGGCACAACACTACCATCAACATGTAACTACACCTTTACCATCACCATGTAGCTACACCACTACCATCAGCAGGTGGCTACACCACTACCATCACCAGGTGGCTACATCACTACCATCAGCAGGTAACTACACATCTACCATCACCATATAGCTACACCACTACCATCACCAGGTTTCTACACCACTACCATCACCAGGTGGCTACACCACTACCATCACCAGGTAGCTACAACACTACCATCACCAGGTGGTTACACCACTACCATCACCAGGTAGCTACACCACTACCATCACCAGGTAACCACACCACTATCATCACCAGGTGGCCACACCACTACCATCACCAGGTAGCTACAGCACTACCATCACCAGGTGGTTACACCACTACCATCACCAGGTAGCTACACCACTACCATCACCAGGTAACCACACCACTATCATCACCAGGTGGTCACACCACTACCATCACCAGGTAGCTACAGCACAACCATCACCAGGTGGCTACACCACTAACATCACCAGGTAGCTACACCACTCCCATCACCAGGTGGCTACATCACTACCATCAACAGGTAACTACACCTCTACCATCACCATGTAGCTACACCACTACCATCACCAGGTGGCTACACCACTACCATCACCAAGTGGCTACACCACTACCATCACCAGGTAAGTACACCACTACCATCACCAGGTGGCTACACCACTACTATCACCAGGTCGCTACACCACTACCATCAACGGGTAGCTACACCACTACCATCACCAGGTAGCTACACCACTACAATCACCAGGTGGATACACCACTACAATCACCAGGTAGCTACACCACTACCATCACCAGGTGGCTACACCACTACAATCACCAGGTAGCTACACCACTACCATCACCAGGTGGCAACACCACTACAATCACCAGGTAGCTACACCACTTCCATCACCAGGTGGCTACACCACTACAATCACCAGGTAGCTACACCACTACCATCACCAGGTGTCTACCACACTACAATCACCAGGTAGCTACACCAGTACCATCACCAGGTTGCTACACCACTACATCACCAGGTAGGTACACCAGTACCATCACCAAGTAGCTATATCACTACAATCACCAGGTGGCTACACCACTACCATCACCAGGTAGCTACACCGCTACCATCACCAGGTAGCAACACCACTACCATCACCATGTGGCAACACCACTACCATCTCCAGGTAGCTACACTACTACCACCACCAGGTGGATACAACACTACCATCACCAGGTAGCTACACCACTACCATCATCATGTAGCTACACCACTACCTTCACCAGGTAACAACACCACTACCATCACTAGGTGGCAACACCACTACCATCATCAGGTAGCTACACCACTACCATCACCAGGTCGGTACATCACTACCATCACCAGGAAGCTACACCACTACATCACCAGGTGGCTACACCAATACCATCACCAGGTAGCTACACCACTACCATCACCAGGTCGCTACACCACTTTCATCAGCAGGTAGCTACACCACTACTATCACCAGGTAGCTACACCACTACCATTACAAGGTTGCTACACCTTTACCATCACCAGGTAGCTACAAAACTACCATCACTAGGTACCTACACCACTATTATCACCAGGTAGCTACACCACTACCATCACCAGGTAGCTACACCACTACCATCACCAGGTAGCTACACCACTACCATCATCAGGTAGCTACACCGCTACCATCACCAGGTCGCTACACCACTACCATCATCAGGTAGCTACACCACTACCATCACCAGGTCGCTACACCACTACCATCACCAGGTAGCTACACCACAACCATCACTAGGTAGCTACACCACTACCATCAGCCGGTGGCTACACCACTACCATCACCAGGTAGATACACCACTACCATCACCAGGTGGCTACACCACTACCATCACCAGGTAGCTACACCACTACCATCACCAGGTGGCCACATCACTACTATCACTAGGTGGCTACACCACTACCATCACCAGGTAACCACACCACTATCATCACCAGGTGGCCACACCACTACCATCGCCAGGTAGCTACACCACTACCATCACCAGGTGGCTACACCACTAACATCACCAGGTAGCTACACCACTCCCATCACCAGGTAGGTACACCACTACCATCAACATGTAACTACACCTTTACCATCACCATGTAGCTACACC
Organism: Procambarus clarkii; assembly: GCF_040958095.1. Classification (NCBI taxonomy): domain Eukaryota; kingdom Metazoa; phylum Arthropoda; class Malacostraca; order Decapoda; family Cambaridae; genus Procambarus; species Procambarus clarkii. The sequence goes on from NW_027189172.1 coordinate 1,136,176, forward strand.
ACTGCCATCACCAGGTGGCTACACCACTACCATCACCAGGTAGGTACACCACTACATCACCAGGTGGCTACACCACTACCATCACCAGGTAGCTACACCACTACCATCACCAGGTCGCTACACCACTTTCATCACAAGGTAGCTACACCACTACTATCACCAGGTAGCTACACCACTACCATCGCAAGGTTGCTACACCTTTACCAACACCAGGTAGCTACAAAACTACCATCAGTAGGTAACTACACCACTATTATCACCAGGTAGCTACACCACTACTATCACCAGGTAGCTACACCACTACCGTCACCAGGTAGCTACACCACTACCATCATCAGGTAGCTACACCACTACCATCACCAGGTCGCTACACACTACCATCACCGGGTAGCTACACCACTACCATCACCAGGTGGCTACACCACTACAATCACCAGGTAGCTACACCACTACCATCACCAGGAGGCTACACCACTACAATCACCAGGTAGCTACACCACTACCATTACCAGGTGGCTACACCACTACAATCACCAGGTAGCTACACCACTACCATCACCAGGAGGCTACACCACTACAATCACCATGTAGGTGCACCAGTACCATCACCAGGTAGCTATATCACTACAATCACCAGGTGGCTACACCACTACCATCACCAGGTAGCTACACCGCTACCATCACCAGGTAGCTACACCACTACCATCACCAGGTGGCAACACCACTACCATCTCCAGGTACCTACACTACTACCACCACCAGGTGGATACAACACTACCATCACCAAGTAGCTACACCACTACCATCATCATGTAGCTACACCACTACCTTCACCAGGTAACAACACCACTACCATCACTAGGTGGCCACACCACTACCATCATCAGATAGCTACACCACTACCATCACCAGGTCGCTACATCACTACCATCACCAGGAAGCTACACCACTACCATCACCAGGTGGCTAGACCACTACCATCATAAGGTGGCTACACCATTACCATCACCAGGTAGCTACAAAACTACCATTACAGGGTAACTTCACCACTACCATCACCAGGTGGCTACACCACTACCATCAGTAGCTGTCTACACCACTACCATCACCAGGTGGCTACACTACTACCATCACAAGGTGGCTACACCAATACCATCACCAGGTAGCTACAAAACAACCATCACCAAGTAACTACACCACTACCTTCACCAGGTAGCTACACCACTACCATCACCAGGTAGCTACACTACTACCATCACCAGGTGGCAACACCACTACCATCACCAGATAGCTACACAACTACCATTACCAGGTAGCAACACCACTACAATCACCAGGTGGCTACACAACTACAATCACCAGGTAGCAACACCACTACAATCACCAGGTAGATACACCACTACCATCACCAGGTAACAACACCACTACCATCACCAGCTGTCTACACCACTACCATCACCAGGTGGCTACACTACTACCATCAAGGTGGCTACACCACAGTTATCACCAGTTAGCAACACCACTACCATCACCAGGTGGCTACACCAATACCATCACTAGGTGGCAACACCACACACATCACCAGATAACTACACCAGTACCATCACCAGGTAACTACACCAGTGCTATCACCAGGTGGCTACACCATTACCATCACCAGTTGGCTGCACCACTACCATCACCAGGTGGCCACACTACTAACATCACCAGGTAGCTACAACACTACCATCACCAGGTGGCTACATCACTACCATCAGCAGGTAACTACACATCTACCATCACCATGTAGCTACACCACTACCATCACCAGGTGTCTACACCACTACCATCACCAGGTGGCTACACCACTACCATCACCAGGTAGCTACAACACTACTATCACCAGGTGGTTACACCACTACCATCACCAGGTAGCTACACCACTACCATCACCTGGTAACCACACCACTATCATCACCAGGTGGCCACACCACTACCATCACCAGGTAGCTACAGCACTACCATCACCAGGTGGTTACACCACTACCATCACCAGGTAGCTACACCACTACCATCACCAGTTAACCACACCACTATCATCACCAGGTGGCCACACCACTACCATCACCAGGTAGCTACAGCACTACCATCACCATGTGGCTACACCACTAACATCACCAGGTAGCTACACAACTCCCATCACCAGGAGGCTACATCACTACCATCAACAGGTAACTACACCTCTACCATCACCATGTAGCTACACCACTACCATCACCAGGTGGCTACACCACTACCATCACCAGGTGGCTACACCACTACCATCACCAGGTAAGTACACGACTACCATCACCAGGTGGCTACACCACTACCATCACCCGGTAGCTACACCACTACCATCACCAGGTCGCTACACAACTACCATCACCAGGTAGCTACACCACTACTATCACCAGGAGGCTACACCACTACCATCACAAGCTTGATATACCATTACCATCACCAGGTAGGTACAAAACTACCATCACCAGGTTACTATACCACTATTATCACCAGGTAGCTACACCACTACCATCACCAGGTAGCTACACCACTACCATCACCAGGTAGCTACACCACTACCATCCCCAGGTAGATACACCACTACCATCACCAGGTGGCTAAACCACTACCTTCACCAGGTAGCTACACCACAACCATCACCAGGTAGCTACACCACTACCATCACCAGGCAGCTACACTACTACCATCACCAGATAGCTACACCACTACCATCACCATGTAACTACACCTCTACCATCACCAGGTAGCTACACCACAACCATCACCAGGTAACTACACCAGTACTATCACCAGGTGGCTACACCACTACCATCACCATGTGGCAACACCACTACCATCTCCAGGTAGCTACACTACTACCACCACCAGGTGGATACAACACTACCATCACCAGGTAGCTACACCACTACCATCATCATGTAGCTACACCACTACCTTCACCAGGTAACAACACCACTACCATCACTAGGTGGCAACACCACTACCATCATCAGGTAGCTACACCACTACCATCACCAGGTCGGTACATCACTACCATCACCAGGAAGCTACACCACTACATCACCAGGTGGCTACACCAATACCATCACCAGGTAGCTACACCACTACCATCACCAGGTCGCTACACCACTTTCATCAGCAGGTAGCTACACCACTACTATCACCAGGTAGCTACACCACTACCATTACAAGGTTGCTACACCTTTACCATCACCAGGTAGCTACAAAACTACCATCACTAGGTACCTACACCACTATTATCACCAGGTAGCTACACCACTACCATCACCAGGTAGCTACACCACTACCATCACCAGGTAGCTACACCACTACCATCATCAGGTAGCTACACCGCTACCATCACCAGGTCGCTACACCACTACCATCATCAGGTAGCTACACCACTACCATCACCAGGTCGCTACACCACTACCATCACCAGGTAGCTACACCACAACCATCACTAGGTAGCTACACCACTACCATCAGCCGGTGGCTACACCACTACCATCACCAGGTAGATACACCACTACCATCACCAGGTGGCTACACCACTACCATCACCAGGTAGCTACACCACTACCATCACCAGGTGGCCACATCACTACTATCACTAGGTGGCTACACCACTACCATCACCAGGTAACCACACCACTATCATCACCAGGTGGCCACACCACTACCATCGCCAGGTAGCTACACCACTACCATCACCAGGTGGCTACACCACTAACATCACCAGGTAGCTACACCACTCCCATCACCAGGTAGGTACACCACTACCATCAACATGTAACTACACCTTTACCATCACCATGTAGCTACACCACTGCCATCACCAGGTGGCTACACCACTACCATCACCAGGTAGGTACACCACTACATCACCAGGTGGCTACACCACTACCATCACCAGGTAGCTACACCAGTACCATCACCAGGTCGCTACACCACTTTCATCACAAGGTAGCTACACCACTACTATCACCAGGTAGCTACACCACTACCAACGCAAGGTTGCTACACCTTTACCAACACCAGGTAGCTACAAAACTACCATCAGTAGGTAACTACACTACTATTATCACCAGGTAGCTACAAAACTACCATCAGTAGGTAACTACACTACTATTATCACCAGGTAGCTACACCACTACTATCACCAGGTAGCTACACCACTACCGTCACCAGGTAGCTACACCACTACCATCATCAGGTAGCTACACCACTACCATCACCAGGTCGCTACACCACTACCATAACCGGGTAGCTACACCACTACCATCACCAGGTGGCTACACCACTACAATCACCAGGTAGCTACACCACTACCATCACCAGGAGGCTACACCACTACAATCACCAGGTAGCTACACCACTACCATTACCAGGTGGCTACACCACTACAATCACCAGGTAGCTACACCACTACCATCACCAGGAGGCTACACCACTACAATCACCAGGTAGCTACACCACTACCATCACCAGGTGGCTACACCACTACAATCACCAGGTAGCTACACCAGTACCATCACCAGGTAGCTACAGCACTACCATCACCATGTGGCTACACCACTAACATCACCAGGTAGCTACACAACTCCCATCACCAGGAGGCTACATCACTACCATCAACAGGTAACTACACCTCTACCATCACCATGTAGCTACACCACTACCATCACCAGGTGGCTACACCACTACCATCACCAGGTGGCTACACCACTACCATCACCAGGTAAGTACACGACTACCATCACCAGGTGGCTACACCACTACCATCACCCGGTAGCTACACCACTACCATCACCAGGTCGCTACACAACTACCATCACCAGGTAGCTACACCACTACTATCACCAGGAGGCTACACCACTACCATCACAAGCTTGATATACCATTACCATCACCAGGTAGGTACAAAACTACCATCACCAGGTTACTATACCACTATTATCACCAGGTAGCTACACCACTACCATCACCAGGTAGCTACACCACTACCATCACCAGGTAGCTACACCACTACCATCCCCAGGTAGATACACCACTACCATCACCAGGTGGCTAAACCACTACCTTCACCAGGTAGCTACACCACAACCATCACCAGGTAGCTACACCACTACCATCACCAGGCAGCTACACTACTACCATCACCAGATAGCTACACCACTACCATCACCATGTAACTACACCTCTACCATCACCAGGTAGCTACACCACAACCATCACCAGGTAACTACACCAGTACTATCACCAGGTGGCTACACCACTACCATCACCATGTGGCAACACCACTACCATCTCCAGGTAGCTACACTACTACCACCACCAGGTGGATACAACACTACCATCACCAGGTAGCTACACCACTACCATCATCATGTAGCTACACCACTACCTTCACCAGGTAACAACACCACTACCATCACTAGGTGGCAACACCACTACCATCATCAGGTAGCTACACCACTACCATCACCAGGTCGGTACATCACTACCATCACCAGGAAGCTACACCACTACATCACCAGGTGGCTACACCAATACCATCACCAGGTAGCTACACCACTACCATCACCAGGTCGCTACACCACTTTCATCAGCAGGTAGCTACACCACTACTATCACCAGGTAGCTACACCACTACCATTACAAGGTTGCTACACCTTTACCATCACCAGGTAGCTACAAAACTACCATCACTAGGTACCTACACCACTATTTTCACCAGGTAGCTACACCACTACCATCACCAGGTAGCTACACCACTACCATCACCAGGTAGCTACACCACTACCATCATCAGGTAGCTACACCGCTACCATCACCAGGTCGCTACACCACTACCATCATCAGGTAGCTACACCACTACCATCACCAGGTCGCTACACCACTACCATCACCAGGTAGCTACACCACAACCATCACTAGGTAGCTACACCACTACCATCAGCCGGTGGCTACACCACTACCATCACCAGGTAGATACACCACTACCATCACCAGGTGGCTACACCACTACCATCACCAGGTAGCTACACCACTACCATCACCAGGTGGCCACATCACTACTATCACTAGGTGGCTACACCACTACCATCACCAGGTAACCACACCACTATCATCACCAGGTGGCCACACCACTACCATCGCCAGGTAGCTACACCACTACCATCACCAGGTGGCTACACCACTAACATCACCAGGTAGCTACACCACTCCCATCACCAGGTAGGTACACCACTACCATCAACATGTAACTACACCTTTACCATCACCATGTAGCTACACCACTGCCATCACCAGGTGGCTACACCACTACCATCACCAGGTAGGTACACCACTACATCACCAGGTGGCTACACCACTACCATCACCAGGTAGCTACACCAGTACCATCACCAGGTCGCTACACCACTTTCATCACAAGGTAGCTACACCACTACTATCACCAGGTAGCTACACCACTACCAACGCAAGGTTGCTACACCTTTACCAACACCAGGTAGCTACAAAACTACCATCAGTAGGTAACTACACTACTATTATCACCAGGTAGCTACAAACCTACCATCAGTAGGTAACTACACTACTATTATCACCAGGTAGCTACACCACTACTATCACCAGGTAGCTACACCACTACCGTCACCAGGTAGCTACACCACTACCATCATCAGGTAGCTACACCACTACCATCACCAGGTCGCTACACCACTACCATAACCGGGTAGCTACACCACTACCATCACCAGGTGGCTACACCACTACAATCACCAGGTAGCTACACCACTACCATCACCAGGAGGCTACACCACTACAATCACCAGGTAGCTACACCACTACCATTACCAGGTGGCTACACCACTACAATCACCAGGTAGCTACACCACTACCATCACCAGGAGGCTACACCACTACAATCACCAGGTAGCTACACCACTACCATCACCAGGTGGCTACACCACTACAATCACCAGGTAGCTACACCAGTACCATCACCAGGTTGCTACACCACTACCATCACCATGTAGGTGCACCAGTACCATCACCAGGTAGCTATATCACTACAATCACCAGGTGGCTACACCACTACCATCACCAGGTAGCTACACCGCTACCATCACCAGGTAGCTACACCACTACCATCACCAGGTGGCAACACCACTACCATCTCCAGGTACCTACACTACTACCACCACCAGGTGGATACAACACTACCATCACCAAGTAGCTACACCACTACCATCATCATGTAGCTACACCACTACCTTCACCAGGTAACAACACCACTACCATCACTAGGTGGCCACACCACTACCATCATCAGATAGCTACACCACTACCATCACCAGGTCGCTACATCACTACCATCACCAGGAAGCTACACCACTACCATCACCAGGTGGCTAGACCACTACCATCATAAGGTGGCTACACCATTACCATCACCAGGTAGCTACAAAACTACCATTACAGGGTAACTTCACCACTACCATCACCAGGTGGCTACACCACTACCATCAGTAGCTGTCTACACCACTACCATCACCAGGTGGCTACACTACTACCATCACAAGGTGGCTACACCAATACCATCACCAGGTAGCTACAAAACAACCATCACCAAGTAACTACACCACTACCTTCACCAGGTAGCTACACCACTACCATCACCAGGTAGCTACACTACTACCATCACCAGGTGGCAACACCACTACCATCACCAGGTAGCTACACAACTACCATTACCAGGTAGCAACACCACTACAATCACCAGGTGGCTACACAACTACAATCACCAGGTAGCAACACCACTACAATCACCAGGTAGATACACCACTACCATCACCAGGTAACAACACCACTACCATCACCAGCTGTCTACACCACTACCATCACCAGGTGGCTACACTACTACCATCAAGGTGGCTACACCACAGTTATCACCAGTTAGCAACACCACTACCATCACCAGGTGGCTACACCAATACCATCACTAGGTGGCAACACCACACACATCACCAGATAACTACACCAGTACCATCACCAGGTAACTACACCAGTGCTATCACCAGGTGGCTACACCATTACCATCACCAGTTGGCTGCACCACTACCATCACCAGGTGGCCACACCACTAACATCACCAGGTAGCTACAACACTACCATCACCAGGTGGCTACATCACTACCATCAGCAGGTAACTACACATCTACCATCACCATGTAGCTACACCACTACCATCACCAGGTGTCTACACCACTACCATCACCAGGTGGCTACACCACTACCATCACCAGGTAGCTACAACACTACTATCACCAGGTGGTTACACCACTACCATCACCAGGTAGCTACACCACTACCATCACCTGGTAACCACACCACTATCATCACCAGGTGGCCACACCACTACCATCACCAGGTAGCTACAGCACTACTATCACCAGGTGGTTACACCACTACCATCACCAGGTAGCTACACCACTACCATCACCAGGTAACCACACCACTATCATCACCAGGTGGCCACACCACTACCATCACCAGGTAGCTACAGCACTACCATCACCATGTGGCAACACCACTAACATCACCAGGTAGCTACACCACTCCCATCACCAGGAGGCTACATCACTACCATCAACAGGTAACTACACCTCTACCATCACCATGTAGCTACACCACTACCATCACCAGGTGGCTACACCACTACCATCACCAGGTGGCTACACCACTACCATCACCAGGTAAGTACACGACTACCATCACCAGGTGGCTACACCACTACCATCACCCGGTAGCTACACCACTACCATCACCAGGTCGCTACACAACTACCATCACCAGGTAGCTACACCACTACTATCACCAGGAGGCTACACCACTACCATCACAAGCTTGATATACCAATACCATCACCAGGTAGGTACAAAACTACCATCACCAGGTTACTATACCACTATTATCACCAGGTAGCTACACCACTACCATCACCAGGTAGCTACACCACTACCATCACCAGGTAGCTACACCACTACCATCCCCAGGTAGATACACCACTACCATCACCAGGTGGCTAAACCACTACCTTCACCAGGTAGCTACACCACAACCATCACCAGGTAGCTACACCACTACCATCACCAGGCAGCTACACTACTACCATCACCAGATAGCTACACCACTACCATCACCATGTAACTACACCTCTACCATCACCAGGTAGCTACACCACAACCATCACCAGGTAACTACACCAGTACTATCACCAGGTGGCTACACCATTTCCATCACCAGGTGGCTGCACTACTACCATCACCAGGTAGCTACACCACTACCATCACCAGGTGGATACACCACTACCATCACCAGGTAACCACACCACTATCATCACCAGGTGGCCACACCACTACCATCACCAGGTAGCTACACCACTACCATCACCAGGTGGCTACACCACTAACATCACCAGGTAGCTACACCACTCCCATCACCAGGTAGGCACAACACTACCATCAACATGTAACTACACCTTTACCATCACCATGTAGCTACACCACTACCATCAGCAGGTGGCTACACCACTACCATCACCAGGTGGCTACATCACTACCATCAGCAGGTAACTACACATCTACCATCACCATATAGCTACACCACTACCATCACCAGGTTTCTACACCACTACCATCACCAGGTGGCTACACCACTACCATCACCAGGTAGCTACAACACTACCATCACCAGGTGGTTACACCACTACCATCACCAGGTAGCTACACCACTACCATCACCAGGTAACCACACCACTATCATCACCAGGTGGCCACACCACTACCATCACCAGGTAGCTACAGCACTACCATCACCAGGTGGTTACACCACTACCATCACCAGGTAGCTACACCACTACCATCACCAGGTAACCACACCACTATCATCACCAGGTGGCCACACCACTACCATCACCAGGTAGCTACAGCACAACCATCACCAGGTGGCTACACCACTAACATCACCAGGTAGCTACACCACTCCCATCACCAGGTGGCTACATCACTACCATCAACAGGTAACTACACCTCTACCATCACCATGTAGCTACACCACTACCATCACCAGGTGGCTACACCACTACCATCACCAAGTGGCTACACCACTACCATCACCAGGTAAGTACACCACTACCATCACCAGGTGGCTACACCACTACTATCACCAGGTCGCTACACCACTACCATCAACGGGTAGCTACACCACTACCATCACCAGGTAGCTACACCACTACAATCACCAGGTGGATACACCACTACAATCACCAGGTAGCTACACCACTACCATCACCAGGTGGCTACACCACTACAATCACCAGGTAGCTACACCACTACCATCACCAGGTGGCAACACCACTACAATCACCAGGTAGCTACACCACTTCCATCACCAGGTGGCTACACCACTACAATCACCAGGTAGCTACACCACTACCATCACCAGGTGTCTACCACACTACAATCACCAGGTAGCTACACCAGTACCATCACCAGGTTGCTACACCACTACCATCACCAGGTAGGTACACCAGTACCATCACCAAGTAGCTATATCACTACAATCACCAGGTGGCTACACCACTACCATCACCAGGTAGCTACACCGCTACCATCACCAGGTAGCAACACCACTACCATCACCATGTGGCAACACCACTACCATCTCCAGGTAGCTACACTACTACCACCACCAGGTGGATACAACACTACCATCACCAGGTAGCTACACCACTACCATCATCATGTAGCTACACCACTACCTTCACCAGGTAACAACACCACTACCATCACTAGGTGGCAACACCACTACCATCATCAGGTAGCTACACCACTACCATCACCAGGTCGGTACATCACTACCATCACCAGGAAGCTACACCACTACATCACCAGGTGGCTACACCAATACCATCACCAGGTAGCTACACCACTACCATCACCAGGTCGCTACACCACTTTCATCAGCAGGTAGCTACACCACTACTATCACCAGGTAGCTACACCACTACCATTACAAGGTTGCTACACCTTTACCATCACCAGGTAGCTACAAAACTACCATCACTAGGTACCTACACCACTATTATCACCAGGTAGCTACACCACTACCATCACCAGGTAGCTACACCACTACCATCACCAGGTAGCTACACCACTACCATCATCAGGTAGCTACACCGCTACCATCACCAGGTCGCTACACCACTACCATCATCAGGTAGCTACACCACTACCATCACCAGGTCGCTACACCACTACCATCACCAGGTAGCTACACCACAACCATCACTAGGTAGCTACACCACTACCATCAGCCGGTGGCTACACCACTACCATCACCAGGTAGATACACCACTACCATCACCAGGTGGCTACACCACTACCATCACCAGGTAGCTACACCACTACCATCACCAGGTGGCCACATCACTACTATCACTAGGTGGCTACACCACTACCATCACCAGGTAACCACACCACTATCATCACCAGGTGGCCACACCACTACCATCGCCAGGTAGCTACACCACTACCATCACCAGGTGGCTACACCACTAACATCACCAGGTAGCTACACCACTCCCATCACCAGGTAGGTACACCACTACCATCAACATGTAACTACACCTTTACCATCACCATGTAGCTACACCACTGCCATCACCAGGTGGCTACACCACTACCATCACCAGGTAGGTACACCACTACATCACCAGGTGGCTACACCACTACCATCACCAGGTAGCTACACCACTACCATCACCAGGTCGCTACACCACTTTCATCACAAGGTAGCTACACCACTACTATCACCAGGTAGCTACACCACTACCATCGCAAGGTTGCTACACCTTTACCAACACCAGGTAGCTACAAAACTACCATCAGTAGGTAACTACACCACTATTATCACCAGGTAGCTACACCACTACTATCACCAGGTAGCTACACCACTACCGTCACCAGGTAGCTACACCACTACCATCATCAGGTAGCTACACCACTACCATCACCAGGTCGCTACACCACTACCATCACCGGGTAGCTACACCACTACCATCACCAGGTGGCTACACCACTACAATCACCAGGTAGCTACACCACTACCATCACCAGGAGGCTACACCACTACAATCACCAGGTAGCTACACCACTACCATTACCAGGTGGCTACACCACTACAATCACCAGGTAGCTACACCACTACCATCACCAGGAGGCTACACCACTACAATCACCATGTAGGTGCACCAGTACCATCACCAGGTAGCTATATCACTACAATCACCAGGTGGCTACACCACTACCATCACCAGGTAGCTACACCGCTACCATCACCAGGTAGCTACACCACTACCATCACCAGGTGGCAACACCACTACCATCTCCAGGTACCTACACTACTACCACCACCAGGTGGATACAACACTACCATCACCAAGTAGCTACACCACTACCATCATCATGTAGCTACACCACTACCTTCACCAGGTAACAACACCACTACCATCACTAGGTGGCCACACCACTACCATCATCAGATAGCTACACCACTACCATCACCAGGTCGCTACATCACTACCATCACCAGGAAGCTACACCACTACCATCACCAGGTGGCTAGACCACTACCATCATAAGGTGGCTACACCATTACCATCACCAGGTAGCTACAAAACTACCATTACAGGGTAACTTCACCACTACCATCACCAGGTGGCTACACCACTACCATCAGTAGCTGTCTACACCACTACCATCACCAGGTGGCTACACTACTACCATCACAAGGTGGCTACACCAATACCATCACCAGGTAGCTACAAAACAACCATCACCAAGTAACTACACCACTACCTTCACCAGGTAGCTACACCACTACCATCACCAGGTAGCTACACTACTACCATCACCAGGTGGCAACACCACTACCATCACCAGATAGCTACACAACTACCATTACCAGGTAGCAACACCACTACAATCACCAGGTGGCTACACAACTACAATCACCAGGTAGCAACACCACTACAATCACCAGGTAGATACACCACTACCATCACCAGGTAACAACACCACTACCATCACCAGCTGTCTACACCACTACCATCACCAGGTGGCTACACTACTACCATCAAGGTGGCTACACCACAGTTATCACCAGTTAGCAACACCACTACCATCACCAGGTGGCTACACCAATACCATCACTAGGTGGCAACACCACACACATCACCAGATAACTACACCAGTACCATCACCAGGTAACTACACCAGTGCTATCACCAGGTGGCTACACCATTACCATCACCAGTTGGCTGCACCACTACCATCACCAGGTGGCCACACTACTAACATCACCAGGTAGCTACAACACTACCATCACCAGGTGGCTACATCACTACCATCAGCAGGTAACTACACATCTACCATCACCATGTAGCTACACCACTACCATCACCAGGTGTCTACACCACTACCATCACCAGGTGGCTACACCACTACCATCACCAGGTAGCTACAACACTACTATCACCAGGTGGTTACACCACTACCATCACCAGGTAGCTACACCACTACCATCACCTGGTAACCACACCACTATCATCACCAGGTGGCCACACCACTACCATCACCAGGTAGCTACAGCACTACCATCACCAGGTGGTTACACCACTACCATCACCAGGTAGCTACACCACTACCATCACCAGTTAACCACACCACTATCATCACCAGGTGGCCACACCACTACCATCACCAGGTAGCTACAGCACTACCATCACCATGTGGCTACACCACTAACATCACCAGGTAGCTACACAACTCCCATCACCAGGAGGCTACATCACTACCATCAACAGGTAACTACACCTCTACCATCACCATGTAGCTACACCACTACCATCACCAGGTGGCTACACCACTACCATCACCAGGTGGCTACACCACTACCATCACCAGGTAAGTACACGACTACCATCACCAGGTGGCTACACCACTACCATCACCCGGTAGCTACACCACTACCATCACCAGGTCGCTACACAACTACCATCACCAGGTAGCTACACCACTACTATCACCAGGAGGCTACACCACTACCATCACAAGCTTGATATACCATTACCATCACCAGGTAGGTACAAAACTACCATCACCAGGTTACTATACCACTATTATCACCAGGTAGCTACACCACTACCATCACCAGGTAGCTACACCACTACCATCACCAGGTAGCTACACCACTACCATCCCCAGGTAGATACACCACTACCATCACCAGGTGGCTAAACCACTACCTTCACCAGGTAGCTACACCACAACCATCACCAGGTAGCTACACCACTACCATCACCAGGCAGCTACACTACTACCATCACCAGATAGCTACACCACTACCATCACCATGTAACTACACCTCTACCATCACCAGGTAGCTACACCACAACCATCACCAGGTAACTACACCAGTACTATCACCAGGTGGCTACACCACTACCATCACCATGTGGCAACACCACTACCATCTCCAGGTAGCTACACTACTACCACCACCAGGTGGATACAACACTACCATCACCAGGTAGCTACACCACTACCATCATCATGTAGCTACACCACTACCTTCACCAGGTAACAACACCACTACCATCACTAGGTGGCAACACCACTACCATCATCAGGTAGCTACACCACTACCATCACCAGGTCGGTACATCACTACCATCACCAGGAAGCTACACCACTACATCACCAGGTGGCTACACCAATACCATCACCAGGTAGCTACACCACTACCATCACCAGGTCGCTACACCACTTTCATCAGCAGGTAGCTACACCACTACTATCACCAGGTAGCTACACCACTACCATTACAAGGTTGCTACACCTTTACCATCACCAGGTAGCTACAAAACTACCATCACTAGGTACCTACACCACTATTATCACCAGGTAGCTACACCACTACCATCACCAGGTAGCTACACCACTACCATCACCAGGTAGCTACACCACTACCATCATCAGGTAGCTACACCGCTACCATCACCAGGTCGCTACACCACTACCATCATCAGGTAGCTACACCACTACCATCACCAGGTCGCTACACCACTACCATCACCAGGTAGCTACACCACAACCATCACTAGGTAGCTACACCACTACCATCAGCCGGTGGCTACACCACTACCATCACCAGGTAGATACACCACTACCATCACCAGGTGGCTACACCACTACCATCACCAGGTAGCTACACCACTACCATCACCAGGTGGCCACATCACTACTATCACTAGGTGGCTACACCACTACCATCACCAGGTAACCACACCACTATCATCACCAGGTGGCCACACCACTACCATCGCCAGGTAGCTACACCACTACCATCACCAGGTGGCTACACCACTAACATCACCAGGTAGCTACACCACTCCCATCACCAGGTAGGTACACCACTACCATCAACATGTAACTACACCTTTACCATCACCATGTAGCTACACCACTGCCATCACCAGGTGGCTACACCACTACCATCACCAGGTAGGTACACCACTACATCACCAGGTGGCTACACCACTACCATCACCAGGTAGCTACACCAGTACCATCACCAGGTCGCTACACCACTTTCATCACAAGGTAGCTACACCACTACTATCACCAGGTAGCTACACCACTACCAACGCAAGGTTGCTACACCTTTACCAACACCAGGTAGCTACAAAACTACCATCAGTAGGTAACTACACTACTATTATCACCAGGTAGCTACAAAACTACCATCAGTAGGTAACTACACTACTATTATCACCAGGTAGCTACACCACTACTATCACCAGGTAGCTACACCACTACCGTCACCAGGTAGCTACACCACTACCATCATCAGGTAGCTACACCACTACCATCACCAGGTCGCTACACCACTACCATAACCGGGTAGCTACACCACTACCATCACCAGGTGGCTACACCACTACAATCACCAGGTAGCTACACCACTACCATCACCAGGAGGCTACACCACTACAATCACCAGGTAGCTACACCACTACCATTACCAGGTGGCTACACCACTACAATCACCAGGTAGCTACACCACTACCATCACCAGGAGGCTACACCACTACAATCACCAGGTAGCTACACCACTACCATCACCAGGTGGCTACACCACTACAATCACCAGGTAGCTACACCAGTACCATCACCAGGTTGCTACACCACTACCATCACCATGTAGGTGCACCAGTACCATCACCAGGTAGCTATATCACTACAATCACCAGGTGGCTACACCACTACCATCACCAGGTAGCTACACCGCTACCATCACCAGGTAGCTACACCACTACCATCACCAGGTGGCAACACCACTACCATCTCCAGGTACCTACACTACTACCACCACCAGGTGGATACAACACTACCATCACCAAGTAGCTACACCACTACCATCATCATGTAGCTACACCACTACCTTCACCAGGTAACAACACCACTACCATCACTAGGTGGCCACACCACTACCATCATCAGATAGCTACACCACTACCATCACCAGGTCGCTACATCACTACCATCACCAGGAAGCTACACCACTACCATCACCAGGTGGCTAGACCACTACCATCATAAGGTGGCTACACCATTACCATCACCAGGTAGCTACAAAACTACCATTACAGGGTAACTTCACCACTACCATCACCAGGTGGCTACACCACTACCATCAGTAGCTGTCTACACCACTACCATCACCAGGTGGCTACACTACTACCATCACAAGGTGGCTACACCAATACCATCACCAGGTAGCTACAAAACAACCATCACCAAGTAACTACACCACTACCTTCACCAGGTAGCTACACCACTACCATCACCAGGTAGCTACACTACTACCATCACCAGGTGGCAACACCACTACCATCACCAGGTAGCTACACAACTACCATTACCAGGTAGCAACACCACTACAATCACCAGGTGGCTACACAACTACAATCACCAGGTAGCAACACCACTACAATCACCAGGTAGATACACCACTACCATCACCAGGTAACAACACCACTACCATCACCAGCTGTCTACACCACTACCATCACCAGGTGGCTACACTACTACCATCAAGGTGGCTACACCACAGTTATCACCAGTTAGCAACACCACTACCATCACCAGGTGGCTACACCAATACCATCACTAGGTGGCAACACCACACACATCACCAGATAACTACACCAGTACCATCACCAGGTAACTACACCAGTGCTATCACCAGGTGGCTACACCATTACCATCACCAGTTGGCTGCACCACTACCATCACCAGGTGGCCACACCACTAACATCACCAGGTAGCTACAACACTACCATCACCAGGTGGCTACATCACTACCATCAGCAGGTAACTACACATCTACCATCACCATGTAGCTACACCACTACCATCACCAGGTGTCTACACCACTACCATCACCAGGTGGCTACACCACTACCATCACCAGGTAGCTACAACACTACTATCACCAGGTGGTTACACCACTACCATCACCAGGTAGCTACACCACTACCATCACCTGGTAACCACACCACTATCATCACCAGGTGGCCACACCACTACCATCACCAGGTAGCTACAGCACTACTATCACCAGGTGGTTACACCACTACCATCACCAGGTAGCTACACCACTACCATCACCAGGTAACCACACCACTATCATCACCAGGTGGCCACACCACTACCATCACCAGGTAGCTACAGCACTACCATCACCATGTGGCAACACCACTAACATCACCAGGTAGCTACACCACTCCCATCACCAGGAGGCTACATCACTACCATCAACAGGTAACTACACCTCTACCATCACCATGTAGCTACACCACTACCATCACCAGGTGGCTACACCACTACCATCACCAGGTGGCTACACCACTACCATCACCAGGTAAGTACACGACTACCATCACCAGGTGGCTACACCACTACCATCACCCGGTAGCTACACCACTACCATCACCAGGTCGCTACACAACTACCATCACCAGGTAGCTACACCACTACTATCACCAGGAGGCTACACCACTACCATCACAAGCTTGATATACCAATACCATCACCAGGTAGGTACAAAACTACCATCACCAGGTTACTATACCACTATTATCACCAGGTAGCTACACCACTACCATCACCAGGTAGCTACACCACTACCATCACCAGGTAGCTACACCACTACCATCCCCAGGTAGATACACCACTACCATCACCAGGTGGCTAAACCACTACCTTCACCAGGTAGCTACACCACAACCATCACCAGGTAGCTACACCACTACCATCACCAGGCAGCTACACTACTACCATCACCAGATAGCTACACCACTACCATCACCATGTAACTACACCTCTACCATCACCAGGTAGCTACACCACAACCATCACCAGGTAACTACACCAGTACTATCACCAGGTGGCTACACCATTTCCATCACCAGGTGGCTGCACTACTACCATCACCAGGTAGCTACACCACTACCATCACCAGGTGGATACACCACTACCATCACCAGGTAACCACACCACTATCATCACCAGGTGGCCACACCACTACCATCACCAGGTAGCTACACCACTACCATCACCAGGTGGCTACACCACTAACATCACCAGGTAGCTACACCACTCCCATCACCAGGTAGGCACAACACTACCATCAACATGTAACTACACCTTTACCATCACCATGTAGCTACACCACTACCATCAGCAGGTGGCTACACCACTACCATCACCAGGTAACTACACCACTACCATCACCAGGTCGCTACACCACTACCATCACCTGGTAGCTACACCACTACTATCACCAGGTAGCTACACCACTACCATCACAAGGTTGCTACACCTTTACCATCACCAGGTAGCTACAAAACTACCATCACTAGGTAACTACACCACTATTATCTCCAGGTAGCTACACCACTACCATCACCAGGTAGCTACACCACTACCATCACCAGGTAGCTACACCACTACCATCATCAGGTAGCTTCACCACTACAATCACCAGGTCGCTACACCACTACCATCATCAGGTAGCTACACCACTACCATCACCAGGTCGCTACACCACTACCATCACCAGGTAGCTACACCACTACCATCACCAGGTAGCTACACCAGTACCATCATCAGGTAGCTACACCACTATAATCACCAGGTCGCTACACCACTACCATCATCAGGTAGCTACACCACTACCATCACCAGGTGGCTACACCACTACCATCATAAGGTAGCTACACCATTACCATTACCAGGTAGCTGCAAAACTACCATTACAGGGTAACTACACCACTACCATCACCAGGTGGCTACACCACTACCATCACCAGCTGTCTACACCACTACCATCACCAGGTGGCTACACTACTACCATCACAAGGTGGCTACACCAATACCATCACCAAGTAGCTACAAAACTACCATCACCAAGTAACTACACCACTACCTTCACCAGGTAGCTACACCACTACCATCACCAGGTAGCTACACCACTACCATCACCAGGTAGCTACACCACTACCATCACCAGGTAGCTACATCACTACCATCACCAGGTAGCTACACCACTTCCTTCACCAGGTAGCTACACCACTACCATGACCAGGTAACAACACCAGTACCAGCACCAGGTAACTACAACAGTAATATCACCAGGTGGCTACACCACTACCATCACCAGGTAACTACACCTCTACCATCACCAGGTAGCTACACCACTACCATCACCAGGTGGCAACACCACTACCATCACCAGGTGGCTACACCACTACCATCACCAAGTAGCTACACCAGTACCGTAACCAGGTGGCTACACCACTACCATCACCAGGTAGCTACACAACTACCATCACCAGGTAGCAACACCACTACAATCACCAGGTAGATACACCACTACCATCACCAGGTAACAACACCACTACCATCACCAGCTGTCTACACCACTACCATCACCAGGTGGCTACACTACTACCATCAAGGTGGCTACACCACAGCCATCACCAGTTAGCTACACCACTACCATCACCAGGTGGCTACACCAATACCATCACTAGGTGGCTACACCACACACATCACCAGATAACTACACCAGTACCATCACCAGGTAACTACACCAGTACTATCACCAGGTGGCTACACCATTACCATCACCAGTTGGCTGCACCACTACCATCACCAGGTAGCTACACCACTACCATCACCAGGTGGCCACACCACTAACATCACCAGGTAGCTACACCACTCCCATCACAAGGTGGCTACATCACTACCATCAGCAGGTAACTACACCTCTACCATCACCATGTAGCTGCAAAACTACCATCACCAGGTGTCTACACCACTACCATCACCAGGTGGCTACACCACTACCATCACCAGGTCGCTACTCCACTACCATCACCAGGTAGCTACACCACTACTATCACCAGGTAGCTACACCACTACCATCACAAGATTGCTACACCTTTACCATCACCAGGTAGCTACAAAACTACCATCACTAGGTAACTACACCACTATTATCTCCAGGTAGCTACACCACTACCATCACCAGGTAGCTACACCACTACCATCACCAGGTAGCTACACCACTACCATCATCAGGTAGCTACACCACTACAATCACCAGGTCGCTACACCACTACCACCATCAGGTAGCTACACCACTACCATCACCAGGTCGCTACACCACTACCATCACCGTGTAGCTACACCACTACCATCACCAGGTGGCTACACCACTACAATCACCAGGTAACTACTACCAGTACCATCACCAGGTAGCTATATCACTACAATCACCAGGTGGATACACCACTACCATCACCAGGTAGCTACACCGCTACCATCACCAGGTAGCTACACCACTACCATCACCAGGTGGCAACACCACTACCATCTCCAGGTAGCTACACTACTACCACCACAAGGTGGATACAACACTACCATCACCAGGTAGCTACACCACTACCATCATAATGTAGCTACACCACTACCATCATAATGTAGCTACACCACTACGTTCACCAGGTAACAACACCACTACCATCACTAGGTGGCCACACCACTACCATCATCAGGTAGCTACACCACTACCATCACCAGGTCGCTACATCACTACCATCACCAGGAAGCTACACCACTACCTTCACCAGGTGGCTGCACCACTACCATCATAAGGTGGCTACATCATTATCATTACCAGGTAGTTGCAAAAATACCATTACAGGGTAACTATACCACTACCTTCACCAGGTGGCTACACCACTACCGTCACCAGCTGTCTACACCACTACCATCACCAGGTGGCTACACTACTACCATCACAAGGTGGCTACACCAATACCATCACCAGGTAGCTACAAAACTACCATCACCAAGTAACTACACCACTAACTTAACCAGGTAGCTACACCACTACCATCACCAGGTAGCTACACCACTACCATCACCAGGTAGCTACACCACTACCATCACCAGGTAGCTACACCACTTCCTTCACCAGGTAGCTACACCACTACCATGACCAGGTAACAACACCAGTACCAGCACCAGGTAACTACAACAGTAATATCACCAGGTGGCTACACCACTACCATCACCAGGTAACTACGCCTCTACCATCACCAGGTAGCTACACCACTACCATCACCAGGTGGCAACATCACTACCATCACCAGGTGGCTACACCACTACCATCACCAAGTAGCTACACCAGTACCGTCACCAGGTGGCTACACCACTACCATCACCAGGTAGCTACACAACTACCATCACCAGGTAGCAACAGCACTACAATCACCAGGTAGATACACCACTACCATCACCAGGTAACAACACCACTACCATCACCAGCTGTCTACACCACTACCATCACCAGGTGGCTACACTACTACCATCAAGGTGGCTACACCACAGCCATCACCAGTTAGCTACACCACTACCATCACCAGGTGGCTACACCAATACCATCACTAGGTGGCTACACCACACACATCACCAGATAACTACACCAGTACCATCACCAGGTAACTACACCAGTACTATCACCAGGTGGCTACACCATTACCATCACCAGTTGGCTGCACCACTACCATCACCAGGTAGCTACACCACTACCATCACCAGGTGGCCACACCACTAACATCACCAGGTAGCTACACCACTCCCATCACAAGGTGGCTACATCACTACCATCAGCAGGTAACTACACCTCTACCATCACCATGTAGCTGCAAAACTACCATCACCAGGTGTCTACACCACTACCATCACCAGGTGGCTACACCACTACCATCACCAGGTCGCTACTCCACTACCATCACCAGGTAGCTACACCACTACTATCACCAGGTAGCTACACCACTACCATCACAAGATTGCTACACCTTTACCATCACCAGGTAGCTACAAAACTACCATCACTAGGTAACTACACCACTATTATCTCCAGGTAGCTACACCACTACCATCACCAGGTAGCTACACCACTACCATCACCAGGTAGCTACACCACTACCATCATCAGGTAGCTACACCACTACAATCACCAGGTCGCTACACCACTACCACCATCAGGTAGCTACACCACTACCATCACCAGGTCGCTACACCACTACCATCACCGTGTAGCTACACCACTACCATCACCAGGTGGCTACACCACTACAATCACCAGGTAACTACACCAGTACCATCACCAGGTAGCTATATCACTACAATCACCAGGTGGATACACCACTACCATCACCAGGTAGCTACACCGCTACCATCACCAGGTAGCTACACCACTACCATCACCAGGTGGCAACACCACTACCATCTCCAGGTAGCTACACTACTACCACCACAAGGTGGATACAACACTACCATCACCAGGTAGCTACACCACTACCATCATAATGTAGCTACACCACTACCATCATAATGTAGCTACACCACTACGTTCACCAGGTAACAACACCACTACCATCACTAGGTTGCCACACCACTACCATCATCAGGTAGCTACACCACTACCATCACCAGGTCGCTACATCACTACCATCACCAGGAAGCTACACCACTACCATCACCAGGTGGCTGCACCACTACCATCATAAGGTGGCTACATCATTATCAATACCAGGTAGTTGCAAAAATACCATTACAGGGTAACTATACCACTACCTTCACCAGGTGGCTACACCACTACCGTCACCAGCTGTCTACACCACTACCATCACCAGGTGGCTACACTACTACCATCACAAGGTGGCTACACCAATACCATCACCAGGTAGCTACAAAACTACCATCACCAAGTAACTACACCACTAACTTAAACAGGTAGCTACACCACTACCATCACCTGGTAGCTACACCACTACCATCACCAGGTAGCTACACCACTACCATCACCAGGTAGCTACACCACTTCCTTCACCAGGTAGCTACACCACTACCATGACCAGGTAACAACACCAGTACCAGCACCAGGTAACTACAACAGTAATATCACCAGGTGGCTACACCACTACCATCACCAGGTAACTACGCCTCTACCATCACCAGGTAGCTACACCACTACCATCACCAGGTGGCAACATCACTACCATCACCAGGTGGCTACACCACTACCATCACCAAGTAGCTACACCAGTACCGTCACCAGGTGGCTACACCACTACCATCACCAGGTAGCTACACAACTACCATCACCAGGTAGCAACAGCACTACAATCACCAGGTAGATACACCACTACCATCACCAGGTAACAACACCACTACCATCACCAGCTGTCTACACCACTACCATCACCAGGTGGCTACACTACTACCATCAAGGTGGCTACACCACAGCCATCACCAGTTAGCTACACCACTACCATCACCAGGTGGCTACACCAATACCATCACTAGGTGGCTACACCACACACATCACCAGATAACTACACCAGTACCATCACCAGGTAACTACACCAGTACTATCACCAGGTGGCTACACCATTACCATCACCAGTTGGCTGCACCACTACCATCACCAGGTAGCTACACCACTACCATCACCAGGTGGCCACACCACTAACATCACCAGGTAGCTACACCACTCCCATCACAAGGTGGCTACATCACTACCATCAGCAGGTAACTACACCTCTACCATCACCATGTAGCTGCAAAACTACCATCACCAGGTGTCTACACCACTACCATCACCAGGTGGCTACACCACTACCATCACCAGGTCGCTACTCCACTACCATCACCATGTAGCTACACCACTACTATCACCAGGTAGCTACACCACTACCATCACAAGATTGCTACACCTTTACCATCACCAGGTAGCTACAAAACTACCATCACTAGGTAACTACACCACTATTATCTCCAGGTAGCTACACCACTACCATCACCAGGTAGCTACACCACTACCATCACCAGGTAGCTACACCACTACCATCATCAGGTAGCTACACCACTACAATCACCAGGTCGCTACACCACTACCACCATCAGGTAGCTACACCACTACCATCACCAGGTCGCTACACCACTACCATCACCGTGTAGCTACACCACTACCATCACCAGGTGGCTACACCACTACAATCACCAGGTAACTACACCAGTACCATCACCAGGTAGCTATATCACTACAATCACCAGGTGGATACACCACTACCATCACCAGGTAGCTACACCGCTACCATCACCAGGTAGCTACACCACTACCATCACCAGGTGGCAACACCACTACCATCTCCAGGTAGCTACACTACTACCACCACAAGGTGGATACAACACTACCATCACCAGGTAGCTACACCACTACCATCATAATGTAGCTACACCACTACCATCATAATGTAGCTACACCACTACGTTCACCAGGTAACAACACTACCATCACTAGGTGGCCACACCACTACCATCATCAGGTAGCTACACCACTACCATCACCAGGTCGCTACATCACTACCATCACCAGGAAGCTACACCACTACCATCACCAGGTGGCTGCACCACTACCATCATAAGGTGGCTACATCATTATCATTACCAGGTAGTTGCAAAAATACCATTACAGGGTAACTATACCACTACCTTCACCAGGTGGCTACACCACTACCGTCACCAGCTGTCTACACCACTACCATCACCAGGTGGCTACACTACTACCATCACAAGGTGGCTACACCAATACCATCACCAGGTAGCTACAAAACTACCATCACCAAGTAACTACACCACTAACTTAACCAGGTAGCTACACCACTACCATCACCAGGTAGCTACACCACTACCATCACCAGGTAGCTACACCACTACCATCACCAGGTAGCTACACCACTTCCTTCACCAGGTAGCTACACCACTACCATGACCAGGTAACAACACCAGTACCAGCACCAGGTAACTACAACAGTAATATCACCAGGTGGCTACACCACTACCATCACCAGGTAACTACGCCTCTACCATCACCAGGTAGCTACACCACTACCATCACCAGGTGGCAACATCACTACCATCACCAGGTGGCTACACCACTACCATCACCAAGTAGCTACACCAGTACCGTCACCAGGTGGCTACACCACTACCATCACCAGGTAGCTACACAACTTCCATCACCAGGTAGCAACAGCACTACAATCACCAGGTAGATACACCACTACCATCACCAGGTAACAACACCACTACCATCACCAGCTGTCTACACCACTACCATCACCAGGTGGCTACACTACTACCATCAAGGTGGCTACACCACAGCCATCACCAGTTAGCTACACCACTACCATCACCAGGTGGCTACACCAATACCATCACTAGGTGGCTACACCACACACATCACCAGATAACTATACCAGTACCATCACCAGGTAACTACACCAGTACTATCACCAGGTGGCTACACCATTACCATCACCAGTTGGCTGCACCACTACCATCACCAGGTAGCTACACCACTACCATCACCTGGTGGCCACACCACTAACATCACCAGGTAGCTACACCACTCCCATCACCAGGTGGCTACATCACTACCATCAGCATGTAACTACACCTCTACCATCACCATGTAGCTGCAAAACTACCATCACCAGGTGTCTACACCACTACCATCACCAGGTGGCTACACCACTACCATCACCAGGTAGCTACAACACTACCATCACCAGGTGGTTACACCACTACCATCACCAGGTAGCTACACCACTACCATCACCAGGTAACCACACCACTATCATCACCAGGTGGCCACACCACTACCATCACCAGGTGGCTACACCACTACCATCACCAGGTGGCTACACCACTACCATCACCAGGTGGCTACACCACTAACATCACCAGGTAGCTACACCACTACCATCACCAGGTCGCTACACAACTACCATCACCAGGTAGCTACACCACTACTATCACCAGGAGGCTACACCACTACCATCACAAGCTTGCTACACCATTACCATCACCATGTAGGTACAAAACTACCATCACCAGGTTACTATACCACTATTATCACTAAGTAGCTACACCACTACCATCACCAGGTAGCTACATGTTACGGACCCGAGCCCAACGTCCGAGCCTGGAGCAGTGACGACCACGCCATCTGTACGTCAGCTCCCGAAACCCCCTCCAAATGGACGGCGCCATCAAGTGAGGACAGGAAATACCAGCAACAAGGGCTAGTTTCTCGTCCTGATCAGCTCACAACACAGCTGCTGCTGACCTCTGGTGAGGTGACGCTTAGACAGCAACGCCATCTATGGAATGGATACGTCGGGCGTTTGTGTCTAAGCCTGTAAGTAAGGTGTCCTAGTGTGTCCCTGGTACTGATGACGTGTCTGATTAGTCGACCTGAGACTGCTGAATCGGAATGTGGATCAGTCTACCCAAGGCAGTCGTCTTGTCTCCAAGTGTTTGCTGCAGCAGCTGTGAGTCACCCCCCGGATGAACACTGTGGTGTTAGCCTGCCTGTGAAGGGGCAGTTGAGGGATTGTCATACCCGGGACTGACTGGTGGAGACGCTTAACCACTGGGGCGTTGTAGTGAGGAGAGTGGTCTGTGGGATCACACGAGGCTCCTGACTAGGGTTCGCGACCTTAGTATCGATCGTGGAGTGGCCTAACCAGCGTTGCTGATTTGGAACCTGCCAGCTACCGGCTGGACTTGTGGTTGATGGCCTCCACGACGGTGCCCCCAGTGGAACTGTGATTTGGCTGGCATGTGGCCAGGGTAGACTCAAGAGGATCGAAGGATTCATAGTGAGGCCACAAGAGCACCAAGAGCTTAGCATCGTGAGCACCGTGAACGTCCAGAGTCTTCAGAAGAAGACACCATTGTACATTAAAGTGTTTATACCCCCCCTCCCCCCCCCCGTGTAATCCTTTATATTATTTATGGTGACGGTGTTAATTATATTATTAAGTTTTTTACTTTATTTCCCTTCCCCTTTTATTTTTCTTGCATTATGGATCACATCCCTTGAAAGCCACTACTAGCTTGGGGCAGGATACCCTACCTCTAACAAGATCTGAGAAAGAACCCGGTTGCGACCCGAGAGAGCCGTAACACTACACCACTACCATCACCAGGTAGCTACACCACTACCATCACCAGGTAGATACACCACTACCATCACCTAGGTGGCTAAACCACTACCTTCACCAGGCAGCTACACCACAACCATCACCAGGTAGCTACACCACTACCATCACCAGATAGCTACACCACTACCATCACCATGTAACTACACCTCTACCATCCCCAGGTACCTACACCACAACCATCACTAGGTAGCTACACCACTACCATCAGCCGGTGGCTACACCACTACCATCACCAGGTGGCTACACCACTACCATCACCAGGTAGCTACACCACTACCATCACCAGGTGGCCACATCGCTACTATCACCAAGTGGCTACACCACTTCCATCACCAGGTAACTACACCACTACCATCACCAGGAAACTACACCATTACCATCACCAGGTAACTACACAACTAACATCACCAGATAGCTACACCACTACCTTCACCAGGTGGCTACACCACTACTCTCACCAGGTAGCTACATCACTACCATCACCAGGTGGCTACACCACTACCATCACCAGGTGGCTACATCACTACCATCACCAGGTGGCTACACCACTACCATCACCAAGTAGCTATACCACTACCATCACCAGGTGGCTACACCACTACCATCACCAGGTGGCTACACCACTACTATCACCAGGTGGCTACACTACTACCATCACCAGGTAACTACACAACTACCATCACCAGGTAACTACACTACTACCATGACCAGGCAACTACACCACTAACATCACTAGGTAGCTACACCACTATCATCACCAGGTGGCTACACCACTACCATCACCAGGTAGCTCCACCAATACCATCACCAGGGGGCTACACCATTACCATCACCAGGTTGCTACACCACTACCATCACAAGGTAGCTACACCAGTACCATCACCAGGTGGCTACACCACTATCATCACCAGGTGGCTACACCACTACCATCACCAGGTAGCTACACCACTACCATCATCAGATAGCTACACCACTACCATCAGCAGGTGGCTACACCACTGCCATCACCAGGTGGCTACTACACTACCATTACCTGGTGGCTACACCACTAATATCACGAAATAGCTACACCACTACTATAACCAGGTAGCTACACCACTACCATCACCAGATGGCTACACCACTACCATCACCAGGTGGCTACACCACTACCATCACCAGGTGGCTACACCACAGTCATCACCAGTTAGCTACACCACTACCATCACCAGGTGGCTACACCAATACAATTACAAGGTGGCTACACAACAACCATCACCAGGTAACTACACCAGTACCATCACCAGGTAACTACACCAGTACTATCACCAGGTGGATACACCACTACCATCACCAGGTGGCTGCACCACTACCATCACCAGGTAGCTACACCACTATTATCACCAGGTGGCTACACCACTAACATGACCAGATAGCTACACCACTCCACTCACCAGGTGGCTTCATCACTACCATCAGCAGGTAACTACACCTCTACCATCACCATGTAGCTACACCACTACCATCACCAGGTAACAACACCACTACCATCACTAGGTGGCCACACCACTACCATCACCAGGTCGCTACACCACTACCATCACCGGGTAGCTACACCACTACCATCACCAGGTGGTTACACCACTACTATCACCAGGTGGCTACACCACTACCATCACCAGCTGTCTACACCACTACCATCACCAAGTGGCTACACTACTACCATCAAAAGGTGGCAACACCACAGCCATCACCAGTTAGCTGCACCACTACCATCACCAGGTGGCTACCCCAATACCATCACTAGGTGACTACACCACAAACATCACCAGATAACTACACCAGTACCATCACCAGGTAACTACACCAGTACTAGAACCAGATGGCTACACCAATACCATCACCAGGTGGCTGCACCACTACCATCACCAGGTAGCTACACCACTACCATCACCAGGTGGCTACACCACTACCATCACCAGATAACCACACCACTATCATCGCCAGGTGGCCACACCACTACCATCACCAGGTAGCTACACCACTACCATCACCAGGTGGCTACATACTAACATCACCAGGTAGCTACACCACTCACATCACCAGGTAGGTACACCACTACCATCAACATGTAACTACACCTTAACCATCACCATGTAGCTACACCACTACCATCACCAGGTGGCTACACCACTACCATCACCAGGTGGCTACACCACTACCATCACCAGGTAGGTACACCAATACATCACCAGGTGGCTACACCACTACCATCACCAGGTAGCTTCACCACTACCATCACCAGGTCGCTACACCACTTTCATCACCAGGTAGCTACACCACTACTATCACCAGGTAGCTACACCACTACAATCGCAAGGTTGCTACACCTTTACCATCACCAGGTAGCTACAAAACTACCATCACTAGGTAACTACACCACTATTATCACCAGGTAGCTACACCACTACCATCACCAGGTAGCTACACCACTACCATCACCAGGTAGCTACACCACTACCATCATCAGGTAGCTACACCACTACCATCACCAGGTGGCTACACCACTACCATCATCAGGTAGCTACACCACTACCATCACCAGGTGGATACACCACTACAATCACCAGGTAGCTACACCACTACCATCACCAAGTGGCTACACCACTACAATCACCAGGTAGCTACACCACTACCATCACCAGGTGGCTACACCACTACAATCATCATGTAGCTACTCCACTACCTTCACCAGTTAACATCACCACTACCATCACTAGGTGGCCACACCACTACCATCATCAGGTAGCTACACCACTACCATCACAAGGTCGCTACATCACTACCATCACCAGGAAACTACACCACTACATCACCAGGTGGCCACAGCACTACCATCACCAGGTAGCTACACCACTACCATCACCAGGTAGCTACACCACTACTATCACCAGGTAGCTACTCCACTACCATCACAAGGTTGCTACACCTTTACCACCACCAGGTAGCTACAAAACTACCATCACTAGGTAACTACACCACTATTATCACCAGGTAGCTACACCACTACCATTACCAGGTAGCTACACCACTACCATCACCAGGTAGCTACACCACTACCATCATCAGGTAGCTACACCACTACCAATACCAGGTCGCTACACCACTACCATCATCAGGTAGCTACACCACTACCATCACCAGGTCGCTACACCACTACCATCACCGGGTAGCTACACCACTACCATCACCAGGTGGCTACACCACTACAATCACCAGGTAGCTACACCACTACCATCACCAAGTGGATACACCACTACACTCACCAGGTAGCTACACCACTACCATCACCAGGTGGCTACACCACTACAATCACCAGGTAGCTACACCACTACCATCACCAGGTGGCTACACCACTTCAATCACCAGGTAGCTACACCACTTACCATCACCAGGTGGCTACACCACTACAATCACCAGGTAGCTACACCACTACCATCACAAGGTGGCTACACCACTACAATCACCAGGTAGCTACACCAGTACCATCACCAGGTTGCTACACCACTACCATCACCAGGTAGGTACACCAGTACCATCACCAGGTAGCTATATCACTACAATTACCAGGAGGCTACACCACTACCATCACCAGGTAGCTACACCGCTACCATCACCAGGTAGCTACACCACTACCATCACCAGGTGGCAACACCACTACTATCTCCAGGTAGCTACACTACTACCACCACCAGGTGGATACAACACTACCATCACCATGTAGCTACATCACTACCATCACCAGGTGGCTACACCACTACAATCACCAGGTAGCTTCACCACTACCATCACCAGGTGGCTACACCACTACAATCACCAGGTAGCTACACCACTACCATCACCAGGTGGCTACACCACTTCAATCACCAGGTAGCTACACCACTACCATCATCAGGTGGCTACACCACTACAATCACCAGGTAGCTACACCAGTACCATCACCAGGTTGCTACACCACTACCATCACCAGGTAGGTACACCAGTACCATCACCAGGTAGCTATATCACTACAATCACCAGGAGGCTACACCACTACCATCACCAGGTAGCTACACCACTACCATCATCATGTAGCTACACCACTACCTTCACCAGGTAACAACACCACTACCATCACTAGGTGGCCACACCACTACCATCATCAGGTAGCTACACCACTACCATCACCAGGTCGCTACATCACTACCATCTCCAGGAAGCTACACCACTACCATCACCAGGTGGCTACACCACTACCATCATAAGGTGGCTACACCATTACCATCACCAGGTAGCTACAAAACTACCATTACAGGGTAACTACACCACTACCATCACCAGGTGGCTACACTACTACCATCACAAGGTGGCTACACCAATACCATCACCAGGTAGCTACACCACTACCATCACCAGGTAGCTACACCACTACCATCACCAGGTGGCAACACCACTACAATCACCAGGTAGCTACACAACTACCATCACCAGGTAGCAACACCACTACAATCACCAGGTGGCTACACAACTACAATTACCAGGTAGCAACACCACTGCAATCACCAGGTAGATGCACCACTACCATCACCAGGTGGCTACACTACAACCATCAAGGTGGCTACACCACAGTTATCACCAGATAGCTACACCACTACCATCACCAGGTGGCTACACCAATACCATCACTAGGTGGCTACACCACACACATCACCAGATAACTACACCAGTACCATCACCAGGTAACTACACCAGTACTATCACCTGGTGGCTACACCATTACCATCACCAGTTGGCTGCACCACTACCTGTGGCCAGGTGGCCACACCACTAACATCACCAGGTAGCTACACCACTCCCATCACCAGGTGGCTACATCACTACCATCAGCAGGTAACTACACCTCTACCATCACCATGTAGCTACACCACTACCATCACCAGGTGTCTACACCACTACCTTCACCAGGTGGCTACACCACTACCATCACCAGGTAGCTACAACACTACCATCACCAGGTGGTTACACCACTACCATCACCAGGTAGCTACACCACTACCATCACCAGGTAACCACACCACTATCATCACCAGGTGGCCACACCACTACCATTACCAGGTAGCAACAGCACTACCATCACCAGGTGGTTACACCACTACCATCACCAGGTAGCTACACCACTACCATCACCAGGTAACCACACCACTATCATCACCAGGTGGCCACACCACTACCATCACCAGGTGGCTACATCACTACCATCAACAGGTAAGTACACCTCTACCATCACCATGTAGCTACACCACTACCATCACCAGGTGGCTACACCACTACCATCACCAGGTGGCTACACCACTACCATCACCAGGTAGGTACACCACTACCATCACCAGGTGGCTACACCACTACTATCACCAGGTAGCTACACCACTACCATCACCAGGTCGCTACACAACTACCATCACCAGGTAGCTACACCACTACTATCACCAGGAGGCTACACCACTACCATCACAAGCTTGCTATACCATTACCATCACCAGGTAGGTACAAAACTACCATCACCAGGTTACTATACCACTATTATCACCAGGTAGCTACACCACTACCATCACCATGTAGCTACACCACTACCATCACCAGATAGCTACACCACTACCATCACCAGGTAGATACACCACTACCATCACCAGGGGGCTAAACCACTACCTTCACCAGGTAGCTACACCACAACCATCACCAGGTAGCTACACCACTACCATCACCAGGCAGCTACACTACTACCATCACCAGATAGCTACACCACTACCATCACCATGTAACTACACCTCTACCATCACCAGGTAGCTACACCACAACCATTACTAGGTAGCTACACCACTACCATCAGCCGGTGGCTATACCACTACCATCACCAGGTAGATACACCACTACCATCACCAGGTGGCTACACCACTACCATCACCAGGTAGCTACACCACTACCATCACCAGGCGGCCACATCGCTACTATCACCAGGTGGCTACACCACAACCATCACCAGGTAACCACACCACTATCATCACCAGGTGGCCACACCAATACAATCACCAGGTAGCTACACCACTACCATCACCAGGTGGCTACACCACTAACATCACCAGGTAGCTACACCACTCCCATAACCAGGTAGGTACACCACTACCATCAACATGTAACTACACCTTTACCATCACCATGTAGCTACACCACTACCATCACCAGGTGGCTACACCACGACCATCACCAGGTGGCTACACCACTACCATTACCAGGTAGGTACACCACTACCATCACCAGGTGGCTACACCACTACCATCACCAGGTGGCTACACCACTACCATCAACAGGTAGGTACACCACTACATCACCAGGTGGCTACACCACTACCATCACCAGGTAGCTACACCACTACCATCACCAGGTCGCTACACCACTTTCATCACCAGGTAGCTACACCACTACTATCACCAGGTAGCTACACCACTATTATCACCAGGTAGCTACACCACTACCATCACCAGGTAGCTACACCACTACCATCACCAGGTAGCTACACCACTACCATCACCAGGTAGCTACACCACTACCATCATCAGGTAGCTACAGCACTACCATCACCAGGTCGCTACACCACTACCATCATCAGGTAGCTACACCACTACCATCACCAGGTCGCTACACCACTACCATCACCGGGTAGCTACACCACTACCATCACCAGGTAGCTACACCACTGCAATCACCAGGTAGCTACACCACTACCATCACCAGGTGGATACACCACTACAATCACCAGGTAGCTACACCACTACCATCACCAGGTGGCTACACCACTACAATCACCAGGTAGCTACACCACTACCATCACCAGGTGGCTACACCACTACAATCACCAGGTAGCTACACCACTACCATCACCAGGTGGCTACACCACTACAATCACCATGTAACTACACCTCTACCATCACCAGGTAGCTACACCACAACCATTACTTGGTAGCTACACCACTACCATCAGCCGGTGGCTACACCACTACCATCACCAGGTAGATACACCACTAAC
Source organism: Procambarus clarkii (assembly GCF_040958095.1). NCBI lineage: Eukaryota > Metazoa > Arthropoda > Malacostraca > Decapoda > Cambaridae > Procambarus > Procambarus clarkii. The sequence continues at coordinate 1,171,098 of NW_027189172.1, forward strand.
ATCACCAGGTGGCTACACCACTACCATCACCAGGTAGCTACACCACTACCATCACCAGGTGGCCACATCGCTACTATCACCAGGTGGCTACACCACTACCATCACCAGGTAACCACACCACTATCATCACCAGGTGGCCACACCAATACCATCACCAGGTAGCTACACCACTACCATCACCAGGTGGCTACACCACTAACATCACCAGGTAGCTACACCACTCCCATAACCAGGTAGGTACACCACTACCATCAACATGTAACTACACCTTTACCATCACCATGTAGCTACACCACTACCATCACCAGGTGGCTACACCACTACCATCACCAGGTGGCTACACCACTACCATCACCAGATAACCACACCACTATCATCGCCAGGTGGCCACACCACTACCATCACCAGGTAGCTACACCACTACCATCACCAGGTGGCTACATACTAACATCACCAGGTAGCTACACCACTCACATCACCAGGTAGGTACACCACTACCATCAACATGTAACTACACCTTAACCATCACCATGTAGCTACACCACTACCATCACCAGGTGGCTACACCACTACCATCACCAGGTAGCTTCACCACTACCATCACCAGGTCGCTACACCACTTTCATCACCAGGTAGCTACACCACTACTATCACCAGGTAGCTACACCACTACAATCGCAAGGTTGCTACACCTTTACCATCACCAGGTAGCTACAAAACTACCATCACTAGGTAACTACACCACTATTATCACCAGGTAGCTACACCACTACCATCACCAGGTAGCTACACCACTACCATCACCAGGTAGCTACACCACTACCATCATCAGGTAGCTACACCACTACCATCACCAGGTGGCTACACCACTACCATCATCAGGTAGCTACACCACTACCATCACCAGGTGGATACACCACTACAATCACCAGGTAGCTACACCACTACCATCACCAAGTGGCTACACCACTACAATCACCAGGTAGCTACACCACTACCATCACCAGGTGGCTACACCACTACAATCATCATGTAGCTACTCCACTACCTTCACCAGGTAACATCACCACTACCATCACTAGGTGGCCACACCACTACCATCATCAGGTAGCTACACCACTACCATCACCAGGTCGCTACATCACTACCATCACCAGGAAACTACACCACTACATCACCAGGTGGCCACAGCACTACCATCACCAGGTAGCTACACCACTACCATCACCAGGTCGCTACACCACTTTCATCACCAGGTAGCTACACCACTACTATCACCAGGTAGCTACTCCACTACCATCACAAGGTTGCTACACCTTTACCACCACCAGGTAGCTACAAAACTACCATCACTAGGTAACTACACCACTATTATCACCAGGTAGCTACACCACTACCATTACCAGGTAGCTACACCACTACCATCATCAGGTAGCTACACCACTACCAATACCAGGTCGCTACACCACTACCATCATCAGGTAGCTACACCACTACCATCACCAGGTCGCTACACCACTACCATCACCGGGTAGCTACACCACTACCATCACCAGGTGGCTACACCACTACAATCACCAGGTAGCTACACCACTACCATCACCAAGTGGATACACCACTACACTCACCAGGTAGCTACACCACTACCATCACCAGGTGGCTACACCACTACAATTACCAGGTAGCTACACCACTACCATCACCAGGTGGCTACACCACTTCAATCACCAGGTAGCTACACCACTACCATCACCAGGTGGCTACACCACTACAATCACCAGGTAGCTACACCACTACCATCACAAGGTGGCTACACCACTACAATCACCAGGTAGCTACACCAGTACCATCACCAGGTTGCTACACCACTACCATCACCAGGTAGGTACACCAGTACCATCACCAGGTAGCTATATCACTACAATTACCAGGAGGCTACACCACTACCATCACCAGGTAGCTACACCGCTACCATCACCAGGTAGCTACACCACTACCATCACCAGGTGGCAACACCACTACTATCTCCAGGTAGCTACACTACTACCACCACCAGGTGGATACAACACTACCATCACCATGTAGCTACATCACTACCATCACCAGGTGGCTACACCACTACAATCACCAGGTAGCTACACCACTACCATCACCAGGTGGCTACACCACTACAATCACCAGGTAGCTACACCACTACCATCACCAGGTGGCTACACCACTTCAATCACCAGGTAGCTACACCACTACCATCATCAGGTGGCTACACCACTACAATCACCAGGTAGCTACACCAGTACCATCACCAGGTTGCTACACCACTACCATCACCAGGTAGGTACACCAGTACCATCACCAGGTAGCTATATCACTACAATCACCAGGAGGCTACACCACTACCATCACCAGGTAGCTACACCACTACCATCATCATGTAGCTACACCACTACCTTCACCAGGTAACAACACCACTACCATCACTAGGTGGCCACACCACTACCATCATCAGGTAGCTACACCACTACCATCACCAGGTCGCTACATCACTACCATCACCAGGAAGCTACACCACTACCATCACCAGGTGGCTACACCACTACCATCATAAGGTGGCTACACCATTACCATCACCAGGTAGCTACAAAACTACCATTACAGGGTAACTACACCACTACCATCACCAGGTAACTACACCACTACCATCAGTAGCTGTCTACACCACTACCATCACCAGGTGGCTACACTACTACCATCACAAGGTGGCTACACCAATACCATCACCAGGTAGCTACACCACTACCATCACCAGGTAGCTACACCACTACCATCACCAGGTGGCAACACCACTACAATCACCAGGTAGCTACACAACTACCATCACCAGGTAGCAACACCACTACAATCACCAGGTGGCTACACAACTACAATCACCAGGTAGCAACACCACTACAATCACCAGGTAGATGCACGACTACCATCACCAGGTAACAACACCACTACCATTACCAGCTGTCTACACCACTACCATCACCAGGTGGCTACACTACAACCATCAAGGTGGCTACACCACAGTTATCACCAGTTAGCTACACCACTACCATCACCAGGTGGCTACACCAATACCATCACTAGGTGGCTACACCACACACATCACCAGATAACTACACCAGTACCATCACCAGGTAACTACACCAGTACTATCACCTGGTGGCTACACCATTACCATCACCAGTTGGCTGCACCACTACCTGTGGCCAGGTGGCCACACCACTAACATCACCAGGTAGCTACACCACTCCCATCACCAGGTGGCTACATCACTACCATCAGCAGGTAACTACACCTCTACCATCACCATGTAGCTACACCACTACCATCACCAGGTGTCTACACCACTACCTTCACCAGGTGGCTACACCACTACCATCACCAGGTAGCTACAACACTACCATCACCAGGTGGTTACACCACTACCATCACCAGGTAGCTACACCACTACCATCACCAGGTAACCACACCACTATCATCACCAGGTGGCCACACCACTACCATTACCAGGTAGCAACAGCACTACCATCACCAGGTGGTTACACCACTACCATCACCAAGTAGCTACACCACTACCATCACCAGGTAACCACACCACTATCATCACCAGGTGGCCACACCACTACCATCACCAGGTGGCTACATCACTACCATCAACAGGTAAGTACACCTCTACCATCACCATGTAGCTACACCACTACCATCACCAGGTGGCTACACCACTACCATCACCAGGTGGCTACACCACTACCATCACCAGGTAGGTACACCACTACCATCACCAGGTGGCTACACCACTACTATCACCAGGTAGCTACACCACTACCATCACCAGGTCGCTACACAACTACCATCACCAGGTAGCTACACCACTACTATCACCAGGAGGCTACACCACTACCATCACAAGCTTGCTATACCATTACCATCACCAGGTAGGTACAAAACTACCATCACCAGGTTACTATACCACTATTATCACCAGGTAGCTACACCACTACCATCACCAGGTAGCTACACCACTACCATCACCAGATAGCTACACCACTACCATCACCAGGTAGATACACCACTACCATCACCAGGGGGCTAAACCACTACCTTCACCAGGTAGCTACACCACAACCATCACCAGGTAGCTACACCACTACCATCACCAGGCAGCTACACTACTACCATCACCAGATAGCTACACCACTACCATCACCATGTAACTACACCTCTACCATCACCAGGTAGCTACACCACAACCATTACTAGGTAGCTACACCACTACCATCAGCCGGTGGCTATACCACTACCATCACCAGGTAGATACACCACTACCATCACCAGGTGGCTACACCACTACCATCACCAGGTAGCTACACCACTACCATCACCAGGCGGCCACATCGCTACTATCACCAGGTGGCTACACCACAACCATCACCAGGTAACCACACCACTATCATCACCAGGTGGCCACACCAATACAATCACCAGGTAGCTACACCACTACCATCACCAGGTGGCTACACCACCAACATCACCAGGTAGTTACACCACTCCCATAACCAGGTAGGTACACCACTACCATCAACATGTAACTACACCTTTACCATCACCATGTAACTACACCACTACCATCACCAGGTGGCTACACCACTACCATCACCAGGTGGCTACACCACTACCATTACCAGGTAGGTACACCACTACCATCACCAGGTGGCTACACCACTACCATCACCAGGTGGCTACACCACTACCATCACCAGGTAGGTACACCACTACATCACCAGGTGGCTACACCACTACCATCACCAGGTAGCTACACCACTACCATCACCAGGTCGCTACACCACTTTCATCACCAGGTAGCTACACCACTACTATCACCAGGTAGCTACACCACTATTATCACCAGGTAGCTACACCACTACCATCACCAGGTAGCTACACCACTACCATCACCAGGTAGCTACACCACTACCATCACCAGGTAGCTACACCACTACCATCATCAGGTAGCTACAGCACTACCATCACCAGGTCGCTACACCACTACCATCATCAGGTAGCTACACCACTACCATCACCAGGTCGCTACACCACTACCATCACCGGGTAGCTACACCACTACCATCACCAGGTAGCTACACCACTGCAATCACCAGGTAGCTACACCACTACCATCACCAGGTGGATACACCACTACAATCACCAGGTAGCTACACCACTACCATCACCAGGTGGCTACACCACTACAATCACCAGGTAGCTACACCACTACCATCACCAGGTGGCTACACCACTACAATCACCAGGTAGCTACACCACTACCATCACCAGGTGGCTACACCACTACAATCACCATGTAACTACACCTCTACCATCACCAGGTAGCTACACCACAACCATTACTTGGTAGCTACACCACTACCATCAGCCGGTGGCTACACCACTACCATCACCAGGTAGATACACCACTAACATCACCAGGTGGCTACACCACTACCATCACCAGGTAGCTACACCACTACCATCACCAGGTGGCCACATCGCTACTATCACCAGGTGGCTACACCACTACCATCACCAGGTAACCACACCACTATCATCGCCAGGTGGCCACACCAATACCATCACCAGGTAGCTACACCACTACCATCACCAGGTGGCTTCACCACTAACATCACCAGGTAGCTACACCACTCCCATAACCAGGTAGGTACACCACTACCATCAACATGTAACTACACCTTTACCATCACCATGTAGCTACACCACTACCATCACCAGGTGGCTACACCACTACCATCACCAGGTGGCTACACCACTACCATCACCAGGTAGGTACACCACTACCATCACCAGGTGGCTACACCACTACCATCACCAGGTGGCTACACCACTACCATCACCAGGTAGGTACACCACTACATCACCAGGTGGCTACACCACTACCATCACCAGGTAGCTACACCACTACCATCACCAGGTCGCTACACTACTTTCATCACCAGGTAGCTACACCACTACTATCAAAAGGTAGCTACACCACTATTATCACCAGGTAACTACAACACTACCATCCCCAGGTAGCTACACCACTACCATCACCAGGTAGCTACACCACTACCATCATCAGGTAGCTACAGCACTACCATCACCAGGTCGCTACACCACTACCATCATCAGGTAGCTACACCACTACCATCACCAGGTCGCTACACCACTACCATCACCGGGTAGCTACACCACTACCATCACCAGGTAGCTACACCACTGCAATCACCAGGTAGCTACACCACTAACATCACCAGGTGGATACACCACTACAATCACCAGGTAGCTACACCACTACCATCACCAGGTGGCTACACCACTACAATCACCAGGTAGCTACACCACTACCATCACCAGGTGGCTACACCACTACAATCACCAGGTAGCTACACCACTACCATCACCAGGTGGCTACACCACTACAATCACCAGGTAGCTACACCACTACCATCACCAGGTGGCTACACCACTACAATCACCAGGTAGCTACACCAGTACCATCACCAGGTTGCTACACCACTACCATCACCAGGTAGGTACACCATTACCATCACCAAGTAGCTATATCACTACAATCACCAGGTGGCTACACCACTACCATCATCAGGTAGCTACACCGCTACCATCACCAGGTAGCTACACCACTACCATCACCATGTGGCAACACCACTACCATCTCCAGGTAGCTACACTAATACCTCCACCAGGTGGATACAACACTACCATCACCAGGTAGCTACACCACTACCATCATCATGTAGCTTCACCACTACCTTCACCAGGTAACAACACCACTACCATCACTAGGTGGCCACACCACTACCATCATCAGGTAGCTACACCACTACCATCACCAGGTGGCTACACCACTACCATCACCAGGTAGGTACACCACTACCATCACCTGGTGGCTACACCACTACCATCACCAGGTAGCTACACCACTACCATCACCAGGTCGCTACACCACTACCATCATCAGGTAGCAACACCACTACCATCACCAGGTGGCTACACCACTACCATCACCAGGTAGGTACACCACTACCATCACCAGGTGGCTACACCACTACCATCACCAGGTAGCTACACCACTACCATCACCAGGTCGCTACACAACTACCATCACCAGGTAGCTACACCACTACTATCACCAGGAGGCTACACCACTACCATCACAAGCTTGCTATACCTATTACCATCACCAGGTAGGTACAAAACTACCATCACCAGGTTACTATACCACTATTATCACCAGGTAGCTACACCACTACCATCACCAGGTAGCTACACCACTACCATCACCAGGTAGCTACACCACTACCATCACCAGGTAGATACACCACTACCATCACCAGGTGGCTAAACCACTACCTTCACCAGGTAGCTACACCACAACCATCACCAGGTAGCTACACCACTACCATCACCAGGCAGCTACACTACTACCATCACCAGATAGCTACACCACTACCATCACCATGTAACTACACCTCTACCATCACCAGGTAGCTACACCACAACCATTACTAGGTAGCTACACCACTACCATCAGCCGGTGGCTACACCACTACCATCACCAGGTAGATACACCACTACCATCACCAGGTGGCTACACCACTACCATCACCAGGTAGCTACACCACTACCATCACCAGGTGGCCACATCGCTACTATCACCAGGTGGCTACACCACTACCATCACCAGGTAACCACACCACTATCATCACCAGGTGGCTACACCAATACCATCACCAGGTAGCTACACCACTATCATCACCAGGTGGCTACACCACTAACATCACCAGGTAGCTACACCACTCCCATAACCAGGTAGGTACACCACTACCATCAACATGTAACTACACCTTTACCATCACCATGTAGCTACACCACTACCATCACCAGGTGGCTACACCACTACCATCACCAGGTGGCTACACCACTACCATCACCAGGTAGGTACACCTCTACCATCACCATGTAGCTACACCACTACCATCACCAGGTGGCTACACAACTACCATCACCAGGTGGCTACACCACTACCATCACCAGGTAGGTACACCACTACCATCACCAGGTGGCTACACCACTACCATCACCAGGTAGCTACACCACTACCATCACCAGGTCGCTACACAACTACCATCACCAGGTAGCTACACCACTACTATCACCAGGAGGCTACACCACTACCATCACAAGCTTGCTATACCATTACCATCACCAGGTAGGTACAAAACTACCATCACCAGGTAGATACACCACTACCATCACCAGGTGGCTAAACCACTGCCTTCACCAGGTAGCTACACCACTACCATCACCAGGTAGCTACACCACTACCATCACTAGGCAGCTACACCACTACCATCACCAGGTAGCTACTCCACTACCATCACCAGGTAGCTACACCACTACCATCACCAGGTAGATACACCACTACTATCACCAGGTGGCTAAACCACTACCATCACCATGTAACTACACCTCTACCATCACCAGGTAGCTACACCACAACCATTACTAGGTAGCTACACCACTACCATCAGCCGGTGGCTACACCACTACCATCACCAGGTAGATACACCACTACCATCACCAGGTGGCTACACCACTACCATCACCAGGTAACCACACCACTACCATCACCAGGTAACCACACCACTATCATCACCAGGTGGCCACACCAATACTATCACCAGGTAGCTACACCACTACCATCACCAGGTAGCTACACCACTCCCAAAACCAGGTAGCTACACCACTCCCAAAACCAGGTAGGTACACCACTACCATCAACATGTAACTACACCTTTATCATCACCATGTAGCTACACGACTACCATCACCAGGTGGCTACACCACTACCATCACCAGGTGGCTACACCACTACCATCACCAGGTAGCTACACCACTACCATCACCAGGTGGCCACATCGCTACTATCACCAGGTGGCTACACCACTACCATCACCAGGTAACCACAACACTATCATCACCAGGTGGCCACACCAATACCATCACCAGGTAGCTACACCACTACCATCACCAGGTGGCTACACCACTAACATCACCAGGTAGCTACACCATTCCCAAAACCAGGTAGGTACACCACTACCATCAACATGTAACTACACCTTTACCATCACCATGTAGCTACACGACTACCATCACCAGGTGGCTACACCACTACCATCACCAGGTGGCTACACCACTACCATCACCAGGTAGGTACACCACAACCATCACCAGGTGGCTACACCACTACCATCACCAGGTGGCTACACCACTACCATCACCAGGTAGGTACACCACTACATCACCAGGTGGCTACACCACTACCATCACCAGGTAGCTACACCACTACCATCACCAGGTCGCTACACCACTTTCATCACCAGGTAGCTACACCACTACTATCACCAGGTAGCTACACCACTATTATCACCAGGTAGCTACACCACTACCATCACCAGGTAGCTACACCACTACCATCACCAGGTCGCTACACCACTACCATCATCAGGTAGCTACACCACTACCATCACCAGGTCGCTACACCACTACCATCACCGGGTAGCTACACCACTACCATCACCAGGTAGCTACACCACTGCAATCACCAGGTAGCTACACCACTACCATCACCAGGTGGATACACCACTACAATCACCAGGTAGCTACACCACTACCATCACCAGATGGCTACACCACTACAATCACCAGGTAGCTACACCACTACCATCACCAGGTGGCTACACCACTACAATCACCAGGTAGCTACACCACTACCATCACCAGGTGGCTACACCACAACAATCACCAGGTAGCTACACCACTACCATCACCAGGCAGCTACACTACTACCATCACCAGATAGCTACACCACTACCATCACCATGTAACTACACCTCTACCATCACCAGGTAGCTACACCACAACCATTACTAGGTAGCTACACCACTACCATCAGCCGGTGGCTACACCACTACCATCACCAGGTAGATACACCACTACCATCACCAGGTAGCTACACCACTACCATCACCAGGTAGCTACACCACTACCATCACCAGGTGGCCACATCGCTACTATCACCAGGTGGCTACACCACTACCATCACCAGGTAACCACACCACTATCATCACCAGGTGGCCACACCAATACCATCACCAGGTAGCTACACCACTACCATCACCAGGTGGCTACACCACTAACATCACCAGGTAGCTACACCACTCCCATAACCAGGTAGGTACACCACTACCATCAACATGTAACTACACCTTTACCATCACCATGTAGCAACACCACTACCATCACCAGGTGGCTACACCACTACCATCACCAGGTGGCTACACCACTACCATCACCAGGTAGGTACACCTCTACCATCACCATGTAGCTACACCACTACCATCACCAGGTGGCTACACAACTACCATCACCAGGTGGCTACACCACTACCATCACCAGGTAGGTACACCACTACCATCACCAGGTGGCTACACCACTACCATCACCAGGTAGCTACACCACTACCATCACCAGGTCGCTACACAACTACCATCACCAGGTGGCTACACCACTAACATCACCAGGTAGCTACACCACTCCCATAACCAGGTAGGTACACCACTACCATCAACATGTAACTACACCTTTACCATCACCATGTAGCTACACCACTACCATCACCAGGTGGCTACACCACTACCATCACCAGGTGGCTACACCACTACCATCACCAGGTAGGTACACCACTACCATCACCAGGTGGCTACACCACTACCATCACCAGGTGGCTACACCACTACCATCACCAGGTAGGTACACCACTACATCACCAGGTGGCTACACCACTACCATCACCAGGTAGCTACACCACTACCATCACCAGGTCGCTACACCACTTTCATCACCAGGTAGCTACACCACTACTATCACCAGGTAGCTACACCACTATTATCACCAGGTAGCTACAACACTACCATCACCAGGTAGCTACACCACTACCATCACCAGGTAGCTACACCACTACCATCATCAGGTAGCTACAGCACTACCATCACCAGGTCGCTACACCACTACCATCATCAGGTAGCTACACCACTACCATCACCAGGTCGCTACACCACTACCATCACCGGGTAGCTACACCACTACCATCACCAGGTAGCTACACCACTGCAATCACCAGGTAGCTACACCACTAACATCACCAGGTGGATACACCACTACAATCACCAGGTAGCTACACCACTACCATCACCAGGTGGCTACACCACTACAATCACCAGGTAGCTACACCACTACCATCACCAGGTGGCTACACCACTACAATCACCAGGTAGCTACACCACTACCATCACCAGGTGGCTACACCACTACAATCACCAGGTAGATACACCACTACCATCACCAGGTGGCTACACCACTACAATCACCAGGTAGCTACACCACTACCATCACCAGGTGGCTACACCACTACAATCACCAGGTAGCTACACCAGTACCATCACCAGGTTGCTACACCACTACCATCACCAGGTAGGTACACCAGTACCATCACCAAGTAGCTATATCACTACAATCACCAGGTGGCTACACCACTACCATCATCAGGTAGCTACACCGCTACCATCACCAGGCAGCTACACCACTACCATCACCATGTGGCAACACCACTACCATCTCCAGGTAGCTACACTACTACCTCCACCAGGTGGATACAACACTACCATCACCAGGTAGCTACACCACTACCATCATCATGTAGCTACACCACTACCTTCACCAGGTAACAACACCACTACCATCACTAGGTGGCCACACCACTACCATCATCAGGTAGCTACACCACTACCATCACCAGGTGGCTACACCACTACCATCACCAGGTAGGTACACCACTACCATCACCTGGTGGCTACACCACTACCATCACCAGGTAGCTACACCACTACCATCACCAGGTCGCTACACCACTACCATCATCAGGTAGCAACACCACTACCATCACCAGGTGGCTACACCACTACCATCACCAGGTAGCTACACCACTACCATCACCAGGTCGCTACACAACTACCATCACCAGGAAGCTACACCACTACTATCACCAGGAGGCTACACCACTACCATCACAAGCTTGCTATACCATTACCATCACCAGGTAGGTACAAAACTACCATCACCAGGTTACTATACCACTATTATCACCAGGTAGCTACACCACTACCATCACCAGGTAGCTACACCACTACCATCACCAGGTAGCTACACCACTACCATCACCAGGTAGATACACCACTACCATCACCAGGTGGCTAAACCACTACCTTCACCAGGTAGCTACACCACAACCATCACCAGGTAGCTACACCACTACCATCACCAGGCAGCTACACTACTACCATCACCAGATAGCTACACCACTACCATCACCATGTAACTACACCTCTACCATCACCAGGTAGCTACACCACAACCATTACTAGGTAGCTACACCACTACCATCAGCCGGTGGCTACACCACTACCATCACCAGGTAGATACACCACTACCATCACCAGGTGGCTACACCACTACCATCACCAGGTAGCTACACCACTACCATCACCAGGTGGCCACATCGCTACTATCACCAGGTGGCTACACCACTACCATCACCAGGTAACCACACCACTATCATCACCAGGTGGCTACACCAATACCATCACCAGGTAGCTACACCACTACCATCACCAGGTGGCTACACCACTAACATCACCAGGTAGCTACACCACTCCCATAACCAGGTAGGTACACCACTACCATCAACATGTAACTACACCTTTACCATCACCATGTAGCTACACCACTACCATCACCAGGTGGCTACACCACTACCATCACCAGGTGGCTACACCACTACCATCACCAGGTAGGTACACCTCTACCATCACCATGTAGCTACACCACTACCATCACCAGGTGGCTACACAACTACCATCACCAGGTGGCTACACCACTACCATCACCAGGTAGGTACACCACTACCATCACCAGGTGGCTACACCACTACCATCACCAGGTAGCTACACCACTACCATCACCAGGTCGCTACACAACTACCATCACCAGGTAGCTACACCACTACTATCACCAGGAGGCTACACCACTACCAACACAAGCTTGCTATACCATTACCATCACCAGGTAGGTACAAAACTACCATCACCAGGTAGATACACCACTACCATCACCAGGTGGCTAAACCACTGCCTTCACCAGGTAGCTACACCACTACCATCACCAGGTAGCTACACCACTACCATCACTAGGCAGCTACACCACTACCATCACCAGGTAGCTACTCCACTACCATCACCAGGTAGCTACACCACTACCATCACCAGGTAGATACACCACTACTATCACCAGGTGGCTAAACCACTACCATCACCATGTAACTACACCTCTACCATCACCAGGTAGCTACACCACAACCATTACTAGGTAGCTACACCACTACCATCAGCCGGTGGCTACACCACTACCATCACCAGGTAGATACACCACTACCATCACCAGGTGGCTACACCACTACCATCACCAGGTAACCACACCACTACCATCACCAGGTAACCACACCACTATCATCACCAGGTGGCCACACCAATACTATCACCAGGTAGCTACACCACTACCATCACCAGGTAGCTACACCACTACCATCATCAGGTAGCAACACCACTACCATCACCAGGTGGCTACACCACTACCATCACCAGGTAGCTACACCACTACCATCACCAGGTCGCTACACAACTACCATCACCAGGAAGCTACACCACTCCTATCACCAGGAGGCTACACCACTACCATCACAAGCTTGCTATACCATTACCATCACCAGGTAGGTACAAAACTACCATCACCAGGTTACTATACCACTATTATCACCAGGTAGCTACACCACTACCATCACCAGGTAGCTACACCACTACCATCACCAGGTAGCTACACCACTACCATCACCAGGTAGATACACCACTACCATCACCAGGTGGCTAAACCACTACCTTCACCAGGTAGCTACACCACAACCATCACCAGGTAGCTACACCACTACCATCACCAGGCAGCTACACTACTACCATCACCAGATAGCTACACCACTACCATCACCATGTAACTACACCTCTACCATCACCAGGTAGCTACACCACAACCATTACTAGGTAGCTACACCACTACCATCAGCCGGTGGCTACACCACTACCATCACCAGGTAGATACACCACTACCATCACCAGGTGGCTACACCACTACCATCACCAGGTAGCTACACCACTACCATCACCAGGTGGCCACATCGCTACTATCACCAGGTGGCTACACCACTACCATCACCAGGTAACCACACCACTATCATCACCAGGTGGCTACACCAATACCATCACCAGGTAGCTACACCACTACCATCACCAGGTGGCTACACCACTAACATCACCAGGTAGCTACACCACTCCCATAACCAGGTAGGTACACCACTACCATCAACATGTAACTACACCTTTACCATCACCATGTAGCTACACCACTACCATCACCAGGTGGCTACACCACTACCATCACCAGGTGGCTACACCACTACCATCACCAGGTAGGTACACCTCTACCATCACCATGTAGCTACACCACTACCATCACCAGGTGGCTACACAACTACCATCACCAGGTGGCTACACCACTACCATCACCAGGTAGGTACACCACTACCATCACCAGGTGGCTACACCACTACCATCACCAGGTAGCTACACCACTACCATCACCAGGTCGCTACACAACTACCATCACCAGGTAGCTACACCACTACTATCACCAGGAGGCTACACCACTACCAACACAAGCTTGCTATACCATTACCATCACCAGGTAGGTACAAAACTACCATCACCAGGTAGATACACCACTACCATCACCAGGTGGCTAAACCACTGCCTTCACCAGGTAGCTACACCACTACCATCACCAGGTAGCTACACCACTACCATCACTAGGCAGCTACACCACTACCATCACCAGGTAGCTACTCCACTACCATCACCAGGTAGCTACACCACTACCATCACCAGGTAGATACACCACTACTATCACCAGGTGGCTAAACCACTACCATCACCATGTAACTACACCTCTACCATCACCAGGTAGCTACACCACAACCATTACTAGGTAGCTACACCACTACCATCAGCCGGTGGCTACACCACTACCATCACCAGGTAGATACACCACTACCATCACCAGGTGGCTACACCACTACCATCACCAGGTAACCACACCACTACCATCACCAGGTAACCACACCACTATCATCACCAGGTGGCCACACCAATACTATCACCAGGTAGCTACACCACTACCATCACCAGGTAGCTACACCACTCCCAAAACCAGGTAGCTACACCACTCCCAAAACCAGGTAGGTACACCACTACCATCAACATGTAACTACACCTTTACCATCACCATGTAGCTACACGACTACCATCACCAGGTGGCTACACCACTACCATCACCAGGTGGCTACACCACTACCATCACCAGGTAGCTACACCACTACCATCACCAGGTGGCCACATCGCTACTATCACCAGGTGGCTACACCACTACCATCACCAGGTAACCACACCACTATCATCACCAGGTGGCCACACCAATACCATCACCAGGTAGCTACACCACTACCATCACCAGGTGGCTACACCACTAACATCACCAGGTAGCTACACCATTCCCAAAGCCAGGTAGGTACACCACTACCATCAACATGTAACTACACCTTTACCATCACCATGTAGCTACACGACTACCATCACCAGGTGGCTACACCACTACCATCACCAGGTGGCTACACCACTACCATCACCAGGTAGGTACACCACAACCATCACCAGGTGGCTACACCACTACCATCACCAGGTGGCTACACCACTACCATCACCAGGTAGGTACACCACTACATCACCAGGTGGCTACACCACTACCATCACCAGGTAGCTACACCACTACCATCACCAGGTCGCTACACCATTTTCATCACCAGGTAGCTACACCACTACTATCACCAGGTAGCTACACCACTATTATCACCAGGTAGCTACACCACTACCATCACCAGGTAGCTACACCACTACCATCACCAGGTAGCTACACCACTACCATCATCAGGTAGCTACAGCACTACCATCACCAGGTCGCTACACCACTACCATCATCAGGTAGCTACACCACTACCATCACCAGGTCGCTACACCACTACCATCACCGGGTAGCTACACCACTACCATCACCAGGTAGCTACAGCACTGCAATCACCAGGTAGCTACACCACTACCATCACCAGGTGGATACACCACTACAATCACCAGGTAGCTACACCACTACCATCACCAGGTGGCTACACCACTACAATCACCAGGTAGCTACACCACTACCATCACCAGGTGGCTACACCACAACAATCACCAGGTAGCTACACCACTACCATCACCAGGCAGCTACACTACTACCATCACCAGATAGCTACACCACTACCATCACCATGTAAACTACACCTCTACCATCACCAGGTAGCTACACCACAACCATTACTAGGTAGCTACACCACTACCATCAGCCGGTGGCTACACCACTACCATCACCAGGTAGATACACCACTACCATCACCAGGTAGCTACACCACTACCATCACCAGGTAGCTACACCACTACCATCACCAGGTGGCCACATCGCTACTATCACCAGGTGGCTACACCACTACCATCACCAGGTAACCACACCACTATCATCACCAGGTGGCCACACCAATACCATCACCAGGTAGCTACACCACTACCATCACCAGGTGGCTACACCACTAACATCACCAGGTAGCTACACCACTCCCATAACCAGGTAGGTACACCACTACCATCAACATGTAACTACACCTTTACCATCACCATGTAGCAACACCACTACCATCACCAGGTGGCTACACCACTACCATCACCAGGTGGCTACACCACTACCATCACCAGGTAGGTACACCTCTACCATCACCATGTAGCTACACCACTACCATCACCAGGTGGCTACACAACTACCATCACCAGGTGGCTACACCACTACCATCACCAGGTAGGTACACCACTACCATCACCAGGTGGCTACACCACTACCATCACCAGGTAGCTACACCACTACCATCACCAGGTCGCTACACAACTACCATCACCAGGTGGCTACACCACTAACATCACCAGGTAGCTACACCACTCCCATAACCAGGTAGGTACACCACTACCATCAACATGTAACTACACCTTTACCATCACCATGTAGCTACACCACTACCATCACCAGGTGGCTACACCACTACCATCACCAGGTGGCTACACCACTACCATCACCAGGTAGGTACACCACTACCATCACCAGGTGGCTACACCACTACCATCACCAGGTGGCTACACCACTACCATCACCAGGTAGGTACACCACTACATCACCAGGTGGCTACACCACTACCATCACCAGGTAGCTACACCACTACCATCACCAGGTCGCTACACCACTTTCATCACCAGGTAGCTACACCACTACCATCACCATGTGGCAACACCACTACCATCTCCAGGTAGCTACACTACTACCTCCACCAGGTGGATACAACACTACCATCACCAGGTAGCTACACCACTACCATCATCATGTAGCTACACCACTACCTTCACCAGTTAACAACACCACTACCATCACTAGGTGGCCACACCACTACCATCATCAGGTAGCTACACCACTATTATCACCAGGTGGCTACACCACTACCATCACCAGGTAGGTACACCACTACCATCACCTGGTGGCTACACCACTACCATCACCAGGTAGCTACACCACTACCATCACCAGGTCGCTACACCACTACCATCATCAGGTAGCAACACCACTACCATCACCAGGTGGCTACACCACTACCATCACCAGGTAGGTACACCACTACCATCACCAGGTGGCTACACCACTACCATCACCAGGTAGCTACACCACTACCATCACCAGGTCGCTACACAACTACCATCACCAGGAAGCTACACCACTACTATCACCAGGAGGCTACACCACTACCATCACAAGCTTGCTATACCATTACCATCACCAGGTAGGTACAAAACTACCATCACCAGGTTACTATACCACTATTATCACCAGGTAGCTACACCACTACCATCACCAGGTAGCTACACCACTACCATCACCAGGTAGCTACACCACTACCATCACCAGGTAGATACACCACTACCATCACCAGGTGGCTAAACCACTACCTTCACCAGGTAGCTACACCACAACCATCACCAGGTAGCTACACCACTACCATCACCAGGCAGCTACACTACTACCATCACCAGATAGCTACACCACTACCATCACCATGTAACTACACCTCTACCATCACCAGGTAGCTACACCACAACCATTACTAGGTAGCTACACCACTACCATCAGCCGGTGGCTACACCACTACCATCACCAGGTAGATACACCACTACCATCACCAGGTGGCTACACCACTACCATCACCAGGTAGCTACACCACTACCATCACCAGGTGGCCACATCGCTACTATCACCAGGTGGCTACACCACTACCATCACCAGGTAACCACACCACTATCATCACCAGGTGGCTACACCAATACCATCACCAGGTAGCTACACCACTACCATCACCAGGTGGCTACACCACTAACATCACCAGGTAGCTACACCACTCCCATAACCAGGTAGGTACACCACTACCATCAACATGTAACTACACCTTTACCATCACCATGTAGCTACACCACTACCATCACCAGGTGGCTACACCACTACCATCACCAGGTGGCTACACCACTACCATCACCAGGTAGGTACACCTCTACCATCACCATGTAGCTACACCACTACCATCACCAGGTGGCTACACAACTACCATCACCAGGTGGCTACACCACTACCATCACCAGGTAGGTACACCACTACCATCACCAGGTGGCTACACCACTACCATCACCAGGTAGCTACACCACTACCATCACCAGGTCGCTACACAACTACCATCACCAGGTAGCTACACCACTACTATCACCAGGAGGCTACACCACTACCATCACAAGCTTGCTATACCATTACCATCACCAGGTAGGTACAAAACTACCATCACCAGGTAGATACACCACTACCATCACCAGGTGGCTAAACCACTGCCTTCACCAGGTAGCTACACCACTACCATCACCAGGTAGCTACACCACTACCATCACTAGGCAGCTACACCACTACCATCACCAGGTAGCTACTCCACTACCATCACCAGGTAGCTACACCACTACCATCACCAGGTAGATACACCACTACTATCACCAGGTGGCTAAACCACTACCATCACCATGTAACTACACCTCTACCATCACCAGGTAGCTACACCACAACCATTACTAGGTAGCTACACCACTACCATCAGCCGGTGGCTACACCACTACCATCACCAGGTAGATACACCACTACCATCACCAGGTGGCTACACCACTACCATCACCAGGTAACCACACCACTACCATCACCAGGTAACCACACCACTATCATCACCAGGTGGCCACACCAATACTATCACCAGGTAGCTACACCACTACCATCACCAGGTAGCTACACCACTCCCAAAACCAGGTAGCTACACCACTCCCAAAACCAGGTAGGTACACCACTACCATCAACATGTAACTACACCTTTACCATCACCATGTAGCTACACGACTACCATCACCAGGTGGCTACACCACTACCATCACCAGGTGGCTACACCACTACCATCACCAGGTAGCTACACCACTACCATCACCAGGTGGCCACATCGCTACTATCACCAGGTGGCTACACCACTACCATCACCAGGTAACCACACCACTATCATCACCAGGTGGCCACACCAATACCATCACCAGGTAGCTACACCACTACCATCACCAGGTGGCTACACCACTAACATCACCAGGTAGCTACACCATTCCCAAAACCAGGTAGGTACACCACTACCATCAACATGTAACTACACCTTTACCATCACCATGTAGCTACACGACTACCATCACCAGGTGGCTACACCACTACCATCACCAGGTGGCTACACCACTACCATCACCAGGTAGGTACACCACAACCATCACCAGGTGGCTACACCACTACCATCACCAGGTGGCTACACCACTACCATCACCAGGTAGGTACACCACTACATCACCAGGTGGCTACACCACTACCATCACCAGGTAGCTACACCACTACCATCACCAGGTCGCTACACCACTTTCATCACCAGGTAGCTACACCACTACTATCACCAGGTAGCTACACCACTATTATCACCAGGTAGCTACACCACTACCATCACCAGGTAGCTACACCACTACCATCACCAGGTAGCTACACCACTACCATCATCAGGTAGCTACAGCACTGCCATCACCAGGTCGCTACACCACTACCATCATCAGGTAGCTACACTACTACCATCACCAGGTCGCTACACCACTACCATCACCGGATAGCTACACCACTACCATCACCAGGTAGCTACACCACTGCAATCACCAGGTAGCTACACCACTACCATCACCAGGTGGATACACCACTACAATCACCAGGTAGCTACACCACTACCATCACCAGATGGCTACACCACTACAATCACCAGGTAGCTACACCACTACCATCACCAGGTGGCTACACCACTACAATCACCAGGTAGCTACACCACTACCATCACCAGGTGGCTACACCACAACAATCACCAGGTAGCTACACCACTACCATCACCAGGCAGCTACACTACTACCATCACCAGGTAGCTACACCACTACCATCACCAGGTGGCTACATCACTACCATCACCAAGTGGCTACACCACTACCATCACCAAGTGGCTACACCACTACCATTACCTGGTTGCTACACCACTACCATCATCAGGTGGCTACAACTCTACCATCACCAGGGGGCTACATCACTACCATCACCAGGTAGCTACACCACTAACATCACCCTGTGGCTACACCACTAACATCACCAGATAGCTACACCACTCCCATCACCAGGTGGCTACATCACTACCATCAGCAGGTAACTACACCTCTACCATCACCATGTAGCTACACCACTACCATCACCAGGTGGCTACACCACTACCATCACCAGGTGGTTACACCACTACCATCACCAGATAGCTACACCAGTGCCATCTCCAGGTGGCTACACCACTACCATCAGCAGGTAGCTACGCCACTACCATCACCAGGTAGCTACACCACTACCATCACCAGATGGCTACTTCACTACAATCACAATGTAGTAACACCACTACAATCACCAGGTAGCTACTCCACTACCATCACCATGTAGCTACACCACTACCATCACCAGGTGGCTACACCACTACCATCACCAGATGACCACACCACTACCATCACCAGGTAGCTGCACCACTACCCTCACCAGGTAGCTGCACCACTACCATCACCAGGTAGCTACACCACTACCATCACCAGGTGGCTACAACACTACCATCACCATGTAGTAACACCACTACAATAACACCGACAACATGTTATCATACGTACAGATTCGAGAACCGCCATTGAAACCTTGGAACAAGAACACATATGTGATAACATCCATCTGATCACAAATGTCATATCATTCATGCAAACACTCAAAAGACAAGGACTACGGGTACTTATCAACTGGGTGCCAAGTCATGTGGGAATAATAGGAAATGACATTGCCGACGAAGCTGCAAAACTTGCTACTAAGTGGAGAAATGTAGATATTTGCATACCACAGAGTCTATCACAGATTAAGAAAGTAATTAGAAACAGAGCAATGCAAAAGATGTACAGTGACCACAACACAGCAGTTGCAACATCAGGATCTGCGTATTGGAGAGGAGGGAGAAGCCATTGTGGATCGAGACGCCATTGTGTGAGGCGAGGAAGTCTCGTGTTGCGGAATTGAGCAACAAGGTCGTGGCGTCAGAGTCTGAGACTGGTGACGTTGAGATTATCAGCAAGAATTACACTGGTACTCATCACAGAATGAGTTATTATTGTTCTACGTGATCTGCAGTGACCGGCCAACTAATAACGCGTCGATATTCAAGCCAAGCTATCAACCACATGTACGACATTGCGGAAGTTTGAGTTTGAGACGCGGTATCGGCAAGCTTCAACATAATTTGTACCTTAGATAAGTATATAGTTCCCTTTTGATGCATCATTAGAGATTGTATATGTCGGGGCAGCTTGTCGTTATTTCGAGCGACCATAACAAATCCAACGTTAGTACCATATCAAATTTATTTTCCATTTTCATGAATATAGAGATTTAATTAGCCTATTTCAATGCTACATAATATCCCTTAAATTACAGCTCGCATGTGAGCAGTCAACGAGCTGTTACCTAACTTCCTGTTATTCACCTCTAAGTGTTTCTACGAGGAATTCCGGAGATCACGAGGATGTGGCGTGAATGATGTCATTGAAATCGTTTAAAAGCTAAGACTCTTTTGTACTCATTTATTTACTCTAAAATTCATTATTTATACATCATTTTATCTGATCGGATGCTCGTCATGTACATTGGAGATAATCTGTGTTTATTTGAATGATTTATTTCTGATGCTAATAATCTTTATAATTTCTGGTGATAATCTTCTATAGATTCTTTAATTTGGTCATAAGATTAGTTATTACACATTGAACTGGTGCACGAACCACACTAGTTCCTAGACGTATATGAACTTCTAGCAATACCCCCCCAATGTAGGTGTTTGAGGCTTTGATTTAAATTAATTAACTATACAGCCCATTAATTATTTAAGTGATTATGCTTCATAATATTTATCCATAGACACTGGTTCTTCCTTGTGTTCCTAATGATCACTTTTTATTAGTTTCCCTCTTTTCTTAAAAGTGGGTGGTCCTTCGTAATTGTTTTCATTAATTTAATAATTGAATAAATTGAGTCAAGCCCCAGATATCCCACATTATGGTCCTTATCGAACCGGATAAACATAAAATATAAATATATACATACTAATTAGTAATAACTAATCACCGTGTGAAGTAGTCTAGACTAACCATTTTAATTAATTTTGTTTACTGGCAGCGTAACACATAGGTTAGCATAAGTCACACCAAGTCATTGCTACTTACACCTCATGTATAAGGTAGCACTCGTGGGACACAGTCAATTACCCACAACACTTAGACCTATACCTCATACTGAAGTATGAAACTTTAGGTCACCAGGAGCTACAACTCATAACTTTTATAACAATTCCACACTAACACCTGCGTTAGAGTGGCCTCACCATCTAACCATTATTTATTTAGGTGGTAATGACATCCATCCTACTCGTCATCCAGCTGAGGTGATCAATCACCTTAAAACCATAATTTCTTCATTTAAGTGTAACACTGTAAGGTGTTTGGTTTAGTTGTATTTAAAATACATAGAGATACATTAGTCACATACAAGGATTTGAGAAGGCGCCAGCTTGGTCGGCCGGAGTTTCACACCTCTAACCGTTAATGACCTCAAGTGACCTGAGGTCAAATCATGCGAATTTCACCTTGCTTCTGCTAAGCTTATAATTGGAGCCTGGTAGCCTTCAAACATGCCAACGTTTAAGGAGTGGCTTGGTAGAGGGCCTGAGGCTATCTACTTGTGGGCGGAGTTAGTTACTAGGTTCCCCCATATATACCCGGAGAGCTATCGATTCGAGAGCATTAACAAGAGAGAAGAACGGCAGTCAGCAGAGCAGAGAAGACGACCCTAGCAGGGAGGCTGTCGGCCGGCAGGGCGAGACAGTCTCTGTCAGCTACAGACCCCCCCCTCTATCCAGTTATAGGCAGACACTTGGTGAGTTGAACATTAAGGTGACTTGGTCGTGTTTTACAAGTGTTGTGTGATGATCAGGGGCAGTCAGTTGTAGTGTTCTCAGATTCTTGGAGGATGACTCACTTTACATATACATATCTTGAACATTGCTTAAATTATGATACTTAGTATGTGAAATATAATTGAATTTATTATTTAAATTGTCTTTGTTCCCTAGAGAGTTGAGTTGAGGTGAGAAAGCCTCTGTGATTACTGGTTTCATGATTTAATGAGTACATGATAAAGATGGGACATACTAATAATGACCTCTTGATAACATCTTTTGTGAATATTGTGATACAGACAAGTTCCATTCCTTGTCTTGTAGGTAATGGTCTTGAATGGATGGTGGCAGCATTTCGTCTTCTACTATCTACTCCTACTATCTACTCTTCTACTTCTACTATCTACTCTTCTACTTCTACTATCTACTCTTCTACTACTACCTATCTACTGCTCTCCCTCCACCCCTCTCTAAACTCTCACTTTCAACTAATGACCCTCCTCGCTCCTCCCACCTCCCAACCTCTCACCCCAAACCCTCACTAATTACTTCACAATTCATTTCTTTCCTTTCGTTTTCTCTTATACGTTTGTGGCAGTGAAATGTGCTCTAGAGTTCTCTCTAGAGTTTCGGGTAACTGATCAAGTTACGGCGCCTTGTAGTCTTAGCACCTAGGTTACAAGGTGTTGAACGAGAGAGATTGCCTTAGGAACTTTGGGAGTGCTCTAGAATAGTTAGCTAACTGAGGACGGGATAACGGACTAGAGAGAGCTGTTTCCCCCGGCCTCGTTAGCTAACTGGGGGGTGAAATAATGGGCAAGATAGAGCTATTTCTCCCACCCCACGTTACATAAGCTCATCAGCAATTCGGTAGTATTCATATTAGTGGAACCTCGCCAACTGAGTCATGATAATCGTTGGGGAGTAACACCAGAATATTACCAGAGAGCTGCCAAATACATAAATTTCAGGCTGAAAAAACGAGTGAGATTGGATGCCACTTATATCCAATTTACAGCCAGACCATACAGACAAAACCTGGCAAGAGATGGTGTACACCTTACAGGTGAGTCTAGGTCACATGTAGTTGATAAATTGATCAACACAATCAATTATCACAAACGGGTGTGGCTAACAAGCCAAAATTAACTGTACATAATTGTTTTCACTTGTGTGTTCAAGTGCACACTTATAAACTATAAAATCCAAAAAAAACAAAAATACAGCACAACTCTATTCACATTACTGCACCACAATAATCCTTGACAACCTTTATTAGGTAGGAATTTAGGCTGTGATTGTGCTGAATTTGCCACAAACGCAACTAAATAAATTTGTAGTTTCTTAGGTAGAAATTCTCACAACTAGACTTGAGCTAGTTAGTAGTATATGTATTATACCTTTTGTGCTGACCCTATCAAGGGTGGGATTAAACCTGGAGATAACTCTGATTAGAGTATATCAATATTATTTCTTCTTGTACTCATTATTTTGTGTGTATATATTTTGAGTGCTGCTGAATGATCACCATTACATCTAATGGTGATAAAGAAGAGCTAGACGGACGAAAGTTAATGGTGAAGTTCAAGCACTGCTCAAAATAAATAACTACTTATTGTTAGGTAGGTACATTTAACCTCGAGTGAGGTAGGGTATAATTTATCCACATTAAATTAGGCTATATTTAATATTACTTGTCAACCAATGAGCAAGTACCCACGCTTCATTAGTAATACTTACTAAGATCCCATGAAGTTTGGACTTAAACCCATCATGGCTACTCCTGAACAATTAAGGAGAACCTATATTGGCCTCAAAGGTCATTTAACTAGACTAATTAACAAGTCTGAGGACTTATCTAAAGCAACTCCCATTGATTCTTATCAATTGGAAACATCAGTGAGAGTGGCTGATCTGAAATTTGATCAAGTTAAATCTACAAGTCAGTCTTATCTTGACCTACTGAATACCATAGAAACTGATCCTGATGAAATGGATCGAATTATAGCAGATATTTCCCAGTATGAAGATAAGACTCCAGATAGACTTTACCTACTATCCAATATAGTAACACAATCTAGATCTAATACAAATAATGCTATGTCTCAATCCAGTAACCCATTTCCTGAGGTTCGTTTACCTTCTTTAGACTTACCTACATTTGCAGGACTGGATACAGAAAATTGGGACAACTTTTGAACTTCATTTGAAGTTCATATACATAGGAAATCTTCTCTTGACAAGATTTCTAAATTCTCATACCTGATTAGTCTTCTCAAAGGAGAGGCTAAAAAGGTCATAAATAACCTAGCTCTCACTGAGAGTAATTATGAGGAAGCGATAAAACTGCTAAAGTTGAACTATTGTAACAAGGAGTTGAGTATAGCTAACCTTTATTACCAGTTGCTTGATCTGAATGCACCAAGTAACAGACTAGACTCACTTCAAAGCTTCAGGCTAGAAGTAGAGTCTCTAGTGAAGGCCTTAGGTACTAAAGTTGATATACCAGCCTCAGAATGGTCAATCAAGTTACTTTGCAGAGGAAATTACCTCGAAATATCTTAGCAGAAATCTGCTCACACTATAAAACCGAGTTTCTCACTCTCGAACAAATATTCGAGGGACTGAGAATAACGGTTAACAGGTTGAAGACCCATGATAAGATTAAACCTGAGTCTAAACCACCTAATATTGACACTTCAGTCAAACCCAAACCGACTTTAAATAAGTCTAATAAATATAAACCTAGGACTGCTCCATCCACTGGAAAGAGGAGTGGTAATGTAGGTACTTATTCAGTATCTCCTTCTGAGGTAACCAATGACTTGTCTGCTAAAGAGACA
The DNA here is from genome assembly GCF_040958095.1 of Procambarus clarkii. Classification (NCBI taxonomy): domain Eukaryota; kingdom Metazoa; phylum Arthropoda; class Malacostraca; order Decapoda; family Cambaridae; genus Procambarus; species Procambarus clarkii. Next base: position 1,198,062 of record NW_027189172.1, read on the forward strand.
AAGTCAACCAGAGAGAGAAGGTGTCTGTTTTGTAGTCAAGGACATGCCACCTACCAATGCCGTGTTTATCCTAACTTTAATACCAGGATTAAACGGTTACAAGAAATACACAGGTGCACCAAGTGCATGGGCTCTCATGATCCCAATAAATGTGTAGTGCAACTACGTTCACTCAGTAGATGCAACAAAGGTGTACATCACTATGCCTTATGTAGAAAAACTTCTACCCAATCCATGACAACTGAGGAGAATTCCATGAATTCTACCACAGTACAATATTGCAAAGTACATCAAGAAATAAATGTACTTGCTACTGAGTCAGGCAATAATACTACTCTGCTTACAGCTCAACTTAGATTAATTAACAGGAAATCTAGAGTTAACACTAGAGGTCTTTTTGATCAAGGATAACAGAAAACCTTCATCACGCAACAATTAGTCGAGCAGTTAAAATTAAAACCTGCCAAAAGTGTGAGATTGAATATTTCTGGTTTCTTGACTAATAGTGGACCTCGTGAATACCAAGTAGTTAAGGTATTAGTGAGACTTGGATCTTCCACTAGTCCAATACAAGCGGTAGTAGTAGACAAACTTCCTACAGACCTGCAGGTCACACTATTAGCTCGCACTGCGAAATATCTTAAACGAAACCGCATGAGGCTAGCAGATTACAAAATAAATTCTGACTGCCTAACTGATGTTGGAATACTTATAGGGTTTGACCATTATTATAAATTTATAACGGGATGCACCAGACAACTCGGAATGAATTTGTTGTCATCTGCTGGAGGCAAGTTGCTTACTGGACCGGTGCTTTTCCAACAAAATCCAGCGTCAACCAACCAACAATCTAACAATGCAATAGTGGCGTGACTAGGCTTGGAACAGTCACCCCTACATTTCAGAGAAATATCTGAAGATATTGAGTCTGATCCACCTGTACATCGTCTGTGGGATTTAGACACTTTAGGTATTATCCCTGAACAACCAAGCCCTGAAGATATGTGGACTTACCAGCAATATCTGGATACAGTTGTCTATAAAGATAAACAATAGTGGGTGAGACTCCCATGGAAGTTGAACCATTCACAACTTCCAGTTAATTATTTCATGGCAGCCTCACAATTACGGTCTCAATTAACACGACTGAAGAAGCAGCCAGACAAACTGAACATGTATCATCAACTAATCCAACAACAACTCAACAGTAAATTTATCGAGGTTGTTGATAATGATGACCGGAAAATAGGGCACTATTTACCCCATCACGCTGTGGTGAAAGATTCATTGACAACACCTATCCGTATTGTCTTCAACTGTAGTGCTAAAGTGAAGCCAAACAGTGTGTCTTTGAATGAATGTCTCCAAATGGGACCTAGCCTAACACAAAGGCTACATGATGTGCTATTACGATTCCGTAATGGTATTTTTGCTTATACTGCTGATATTAGTAAAGCTTTCCTTAGAGTAGGTTTACAGGAAGAGGATCGTAATTACACCAAATTTATCTGGATTAAGGACCCACTGGATCCTAACAGTGATATCATAACATATCGTTTTGCCTCAGTGCTATTTGGAGCGACGTCCTCCCCGTTTCTACTGCAAGCAACATTAGATACACATTTGAGGAAGTCGAATAGCCCTTATAAGGCAGAAATCAGCGACAACTTGTATGTCGATAATTTCCAGGGAACTACAAATGATCAATCCAATTTGGTAGAAATCTACCATGAGGCTAACCGTGAGTTATTGGGAGCCAATATGCCACTACAATCATGGGCCTCAAATAATAAATCATTAAACCAGATAATCGAGAAAGAGTTTCCAGGTTATCAGGTACCTAATCAATTAAAGGTTCTGGGTGTGGAATGGAACACAAGTACTGACGAGATGAATGTCAAGTCAGTACAAACCGATAATTCATCCCTTAGCATGAGAAAATTACTCTCGAATGTCAGTCAACCATTTGACCCTTTAGGCTTACTTAGTCCTATATTAATAAGGGGCAAACTCCTAGTGCAGGAATGCTGGCAGAAACATATGGGATGGGATGATCCGTTACCAAGTGAGTTACAAGCTAAATGACAGTTACTCACAACGGATTTCAATCAGTAGGTGTTTTGAAATTTCAGCGTAATGCTTCAGGACCAAACTTACCCACAAATTTGCACGTTTTTTGCGATGCCTCTGGCAAAGCGTATGGCGCTGTAGCCTACTTAGTTAATAGTGCACAACCAATTTTGCTCACATCTAAAGCAAGAGTTGCTCCCATTAAGAACAGATCTTTACCTCAAATGGAGTTAACTGCATTGCTGGTGGGAGTAAGATTGGCTCATAGCCTGATCGAGACACTCAATAATATCCAATTTGGTGAGATTGTCGTGTGGTCAGACAATGAGACAGTCTTGCAATGGGTAAGAAACAACATCAATAAAACTCCCTACATCAGTAATCGTGTTAGGGAAATTCATGAATTATCTGCTGGATATAAATTCAGACATGTTCCCACTTAGGACAATCCTGCAGATTACTTATCTCGAGGATTGACACTAAAACAACTTATCAAGTCTTCGATGTGGTTTAATAGACCTTCATGGCTTGTTGGTGGTCAGTGGCCCAAACAAAAGCCACAAGGCATAGTGACCAATATCACCACTCCCATGAAAGAACCAGAACCTCATCGAATCTTAGCTATTAATCCTCACAATTATTCCAACTTGAGTAAGTTATTAAGAGTGACAGCACATGTGTTTGACTTTCTTGCTAAGATAGGAATCAGACATAAGTTTCCGAATCCTATCCTCTACTGGATCAAACGTGCACAGCAAGAGACATATGGAAGCGAATATGAAAATCTTCCAGATAAATTAACCAAGTTTCTCGGTATCTGGTATGATGCCAACACTCATAATACATTAAGGTGTGGAGGACGTTTGCTTCATGCAAAAATTGATCTGGATACAAAGAATCCGATCCTTCTACCACGTCACCACATCATTACCAAACTTCTAGTTTTACATCACCATCAATATGGTACTTTGCATGGTGGAGTGTTAGACACTCTCACCGACCTTAGACAGAAATACTGGCTCCCTCAAGGTCGTCAAACAGTCAAATCAATTATTAAATTCTGTGTGATCTGCAAAAGATACGATGCTCGAGTGTGTCCTTATCCAGGACCTCCACCACTCCCTGAAGAAAGAGTGGTTCATCTTCGTCCCTTTGAAACCACCGGTGTCGATTACACAGGAGCCTTGCTTCTCACTGGCAATCCAGAGAAGATACCAGTGAAAGCTTACATTTGCCTCTTCACGTGTGCTACCACACGAGGCGTACATCTAGAAGTGACTTCGGATATGAGTGTTGAAGCCTTCATCCAAGCTTTTCGTAGATTTGCAGCTCGCAGATCCTGTCCCAAACTAATGATATCGGACAATGGCTCAAATTTTGTGGCAGGAGAAGCCTGTCTACGAGAGGTATGGAATCATCCACAAGTGCAGTCAGTCCTGCAGAGACGACAATGCCACTGGAAATTTATTGCTCCAAGAGCCCCCTGGCAAGGTGGGTTCTACGAACGTATGATAGGAACTGTCAAGAAGTGTTTAAGGAAGGCCTTACATCGACAGAAAATTAGTTACTCCGAACTCCAAACACTTGTCGTGGAAATCGAGGCGCGAGTCAACAATCGCCCATTAACATACCTATCAGATGATTTCTCACAGAGAGAACCTCTGAGTCCCTCACACTTGATATATGGAGGTCTGCTGAGCCCTCTAATACCTTTGGCAGAAGAGGACCCCGTCGACCCTTCACATGTAACCAGGAGTGACTTAGTAGAAAGTTGCCAACATCTCTCAAGAGTAATTGAAAGGTGGAATGAGGTGTGGACTCGAGAGTACCTCACAGCTCTACGAGAGTACCACTACGGAACTTCGAGTCCCTATAATAAAGTACAACTTAAACCAGGAGACCTAGTATTGGTTGACAGTGACGGACCAAGGTCAGAGTGGCCTATAGGCAAAATTGTTGCTATCCATCCAGATCACCAAGGCATCCTGAGAGTAGTAAAGGTTTTGTGCCGAGGCAACACTACCTTAAAAACCTTAGAGAAGTTGGTACCTCTCGAATTAGCAGAACGAGAGTGTTTACCAGAACCAACTTCACCAACAGTTTCCGAGGACAACAATTCTGATCCACCGAGCAACCGCCCCACTAGAGCTGCTGCTCAACAATGTAAGCGGAAACTACAAGCCTATTATAGCTCTGACCAAGAGCAAATACCTTCCCATCCAAATTAAGTAATCATGATGATACTGTGTTGTGATGTCAAGTAACAAATCGTTACAAGTCACAATGACCCAGAACATTCTCATCACAGTGGATTCCCAGTTACTTTAAATTGTGTGATTTAATTCTTAATTATTGTATAGGCTATTAATAACAACATTATTTCGTCTAGAGTATCTGAGAGTTTACAAGACTTTAAGACTTAGTAACATAAACATTACATGTCATAGCGACACCAGTCACAGAGTTTATTGTAGGCTTTCTAAGTTATTAACTTTAGATGATTCATAAAAACATGTTACATTCAACATGAATTTCTTTGCAAGACTTAAGTTTCTTGTATGTCCTTGACAATTACGGGACATCTGTTATGTGTGTACTAACATACTAACATACTAACATATTAATAAAAATAAGCTTTGAGAGGAGTACGGTTCGTAGAGCATCTCATAAGGAGATACTCCTAGAGACTCACTGGGGAGACTTCTGAAAATGCACATAATGAGGTCAAGTTGTTTATCCCAGTCCTTCAAGGTGTCATTGCAGAATTTCTTTAGCAGTGTTTTAATAGTCTGATGACTACGTTCAAGAAAACCCTGTGAAGCAGGATGATAGGGGGATGGACAATACCTGTGTGATGTTGAACTCTTCCAGTGTCTTCTTGAAGCGATCACTGGTGAAGTTGGTGCCACAGTCACTTTGAACCTCTCTTGGAAATCCATACTGGGTGAAGATCTTCAATAGGTGTTTCACCACAGTAGCAGCCGCAATGTTCTTTACTGGAACTGCTATGGGGAATCTGGTGGTAGGACACATGATAGTTAGTATATAGGCGTTGCCAGAACTGGTCAGGGGTAAAGGACCAACACAGTCTATGATGAGTTTGTGGAAAGGTTCCGCAGGCACCTGGATGGGATTTAATGGAGCCTGGGGAATAGAGATGTTAGGTTTACCTACCAACTGACATGTATGACACTGTTGCACGTACTTTTTGGCGTCTTTTACCATACCTGGCCAGTAGTATTCTTGTCTGTTCCGTGGTAGGTTTTGTTAAAACCATAGTGAGAAAGAGCTCCGTGGGCCAGGTGTAGAATATCGGGCCATAGGCTGGTGGGAATCACTAGTTGTTCGACATTGGCCCAATCGTCGTCCTCCTTCAGCTTACTGGGTCTGCATCTGCGGTAGAGCAACTCATTCTCCAGGAAGAACCCAGGGATACTGTCAGGTTGAGTCTCAGCCTGGAAGAATAATGGTGTTAATGATTGATCTTCCCTCTGTAACTTACGGAACTCCAACTTGGTAAGATTTGGTGGTAGATTCTGAGGGTCTTGAGGGACAGCGGTAGCAGTAGAGTCTGCTGGTTGCGGGCGTGCAGCTTGTGCACGGATGGTCACCA